>NW_010157301.1:0-11138 GCF_000695765.1 Mesitornis unicolor
GGCTTTTCCAACCGAGCCATTCTGTGATATTACATTATACTGTATATTTTGCCAAATACACAGTATTACAAATATACCTCCAATAGTGCATCTGCAGAAGCACCAGTGGGACCGCACTTATCTTGGGTAGATGGGGAAAGATTGCATGAAATAATTCCAAGCACTGGTACTTTCGGTTGGGTGGGTGAAGAACTGGGGGGGTTTGGCTTCTTGGCTGGATGTTTTGTTGTTAGCTTGGGGGTGCTTTTTTTAGCCTGGTTTGATCGTGCTGCTTTTCCATCCTCTCTGATGGTTGGTGAAGTCTGTCCCGAGTTCCTCTGAGGTGAGGCAGCCGGGCTGGGCAGCAAGGGGCCGTTGGCAGGGGCCTGGGCCATTCCCGCCGGACGCGCTGGTGTCGAGGGCCCTGGCTCTCGGCAGCGGCGATGCCAAGCGAGCGTCTGCGGCGGTCCCAGCCCTTGCTGATGAAGTGACGGTGCTGTGGCCTTCGGAAAAGAGAGAACCTGAAGGAAAAACCCACCCTCAGGAATGGCCACCTTGAGTCTGAGCCCCTGCACCAAGTGTGAATTACGCCTCTTTCCTTGAAAACAGGAGGCTTTTTTTTTTTGTTTCACATAGTGATGAGAAACTAAAGGGTCAGGAATGAGGCCCCTGAAGACTCATGAAGAACAAAATATGATGTGTTTTAACAGATGTGAAAGGTTAATGTTGAATACCAACATCCAGTGGCTGCAGCTAGGGAAAGGGGCTCGTTTGGGTGTACGCGTTGCAGTGAATGGGAAGTGTGAAACCGTGGGGCAGAGAACACGCAGCCCTTTAGCCCTGCTCAAAAATAATAGCGCAGCCTCTTTTTAACTTCAGTCTGCCCTCAGTAAAAACAAGTTACAGTAAAAAAACAACAACCTCTGCACCAGAAAAAGCAAACCTCTTTTTCCTGGTTTCTGCTTATAAGATTTACAGGTACTTAAAATAAACCTATGAAAAACAGACCTAGTGCGCTGGAATTTGCTAACTAGGGAGAGCAATTACCTCCAGGTCCCGAGACCTAACGGAGCTTGACTTTTTGGAAATAAGCCTTGGCAAGTGCTTCTTCCTGCTGCTGCTGTGAAGGTGCACGTGAGAAGGGGTGCTGACCTCTGCCAGAAGCCCCAGGATCCCAGCTCAGAGGGATTCTCCGGTGAAGCGCACGGCCGGATCTGGGCAGCGCAGATGGGGATCGGTAGGGAAACTTTTGCTTCTCGTCGTGTGGCTTCGGCGTGGCAGACCCTTTGCAGTTGCCTGGTGTACCACAGTAATTCAGTGGGTCAAGAGCAGCAAGTTCAGATACTTAGCAAGATAATAAAGACCTCACTGGACAGCCAGCGGCAAGCCAGCCGTGCTTGCTTACAGGAGTGAGGAGAATTAACGCAGGTTGCCATAGTAAAGGTTCACCCGAGCCTTTTTGGCAGTGATACTGTATTGCTTCAGAGATCACACGCTGATTGACTGTAAATGCTGCAATAGCTGTAAATCAGGCCTTCTTATGGAACTAATGCCCCCATTTCAGATGACCTAAAAAGGGAAACAGTGGACTCTTCCTCTTTCTTTTAGTGATACAAGGAAAGGAACGAAAGATAAGGAAAGTAATGAAAATGCACAACCAACCTTTGTTAATGTAGAAATGTAAAAGAATCCTGTTTCCTCCAGACTCTTCCATGCATGAGTGGAAGATGAAGTTTGTGCAATGGGATAAGCACGATAGAAGTAAAATCTGAGGTGAGAGTTGATCTTTACAAGACTCTCCGGTTTGGAGGGTGTAGGTAGTTTCACACTGGCATTTTGAAGGAGATTATTTGTTATTGTCAGTATCCCTTGGTCATTCCTGGCCAGGGGAAGGAACTCCTGTTACCGACAGCACTTGTAAAAGGCCTTTGGGAAGGATGAGTTTTCCCCCTAAAATATTACGGGAGAAGTAACAAGAGTGTTAAAAAAGTAAAGATCTGTTAAATGCGTTCTCCCATGGAAAAGGCGCTCTCTGCAGACCATCTTCCCTTGCGAGTTGAGAGGCAGCGGCTTTGCTGCTGTGCTTGTAGATTCCCTTTGGCCTGAATCCTATTGAAAGGGCTTGTGCCCTCCTGTCCATGCCCGTGGCAATGGGAACCAGTGTCTAGCAGCGAGGACCCGGCTCCATCCCAGGCTGGTACCAAGCAGCGGAGCTCGCCTGAACTCGGCCATGGGAGACAAATTCAGTCTCAACTTCAGCATCTCACAACCATCACTCAGAAATGTTGCACGTCTGTGCATTGTGGTTATTAGGTGCAAGAAATACAGTTTTAAAACTGTAATTAATCATTTCTAAGTAACCTCTTTTTCTACACATTTATGGCATCAATAGGTATGACTGTTTATTATGCCTTACCTATAAAATCTGACCTGTTTTATATACTCTTTATGGAAACAGTGTACAGTCATAAATTAGAAGATGCAACTGTTTTGGATATTTTACTGGTGGTCCTGTATTTTTCTGCCAAAAGTGCAGCTGTTTTAGGTTTCTCAGGATAACATTATAAAAGGCTGTGTGCGTTTTGCAAGTTTATGCTTGAATTGCCAAGCCAGAGGTGGAATGACTCAGTCTTCCCAGGAGCAGCGTGTACCAGACGATGAATCAAAGCAGTTACAGCTGAAGCTCCGTGGCTTCTGTGGCCACTGTGAAAAGCAGTTTTCAGTTATGGCATTTTATTTGGCATTCAGAATTTGGGGCTGTCGTCGTGCTCATCATGCCAGGCTACAGCCCGTGTCTCTCCATATTTGATGGAGTTTTTGTGCAGAATCAGCTAGGAATCTGGTCTTAGCTCTGTCTTATGTGGGGTGCAGGAATTGCAGGGTTACAGCATTGAATGAAACCATTCAAGCCCCCGGAGCAGACACCTTTAGTGGGAGCTCTTGGTGTACGTGACTGCGTTAGAGCCCTCAGGAGCTAAGGGGAGCCAGGAGCTTGCGGCAGTGCCAGCATAGGTAGCACGTCCCAATGTGCTGGGTTGGTGTAAAATCAGGTGGCTCTGCAAGTGGGTGATGATGCTTAATTCACAGTGAATTTCAGAGGCTTCTTTAGCCAAAATGTTGACGACAGCCTTCTACAGATCCGTTCCCCTGGTGACAGTGGACTTCCTCCACAGATGCAGACAGGCCTGAGAGCAGAAGGTTCAGCCCTGTTTTCATCAGAGCAGCCATTGCAGTCAGCCCTTGGCCCAGCATTAACTGGGCAGAGCTGAAACCCTCCAGCTCCTGTGGGAGCGTAGGGAAGCTTGTGTTGTGCTCGTTGTTATTGTCTTAGAAGGAACTACTGAGGTTATTGAACCCTCTGCACCCTATTGCAAAGAGCTGAGCTTTGTCGGTGTGTGGGCTGGGCAGCTTGTCCGAAGGTGCACCAGCATCGTCGTCGTTTTCACTGGTGGAAGTTTGATACCGATATATTCACAGCTGTCCAGCAGTAGGCAGCTCCGTCTCCTTGCTTTCTCCCCAAAAGCAGCCCTGATCTCACTATACCGTGAGCCACACAGGTGTTTGATGTCTTTATTTCTGCTCTAAAAGAATTCTTCTCTTTGGTTTAGGTACCTCAACCATGTACGAACAGCCTCCCTGCAGGATATTGCTGGGGGCTATACTTCTACCCTTGCTTGTCACCGAGCCTTACAAGATGCTTTCAGTGGGCTTTTCTGGCGCCCCCGTAAGTAAGCGCGCACCAGCCTGTGACCAAGGGACACCAAACGGAGGGAGGAGCAAGCCAGGCCAGCCAAGGGTGGGTAAAATCGCTGCCATCTGCACAGCCGCTACGCTGCAGTCACTCCTCTGTGTAAACCAGCTGTGTTTAAGTGTTAAAGATAAAGAAAAACCCGTCAGTCATGTGGCACTGCTGGGGGAGGCTGGAGCAAGAAGCCACATCTAATGGAAGATGTGAATAGCTCGCAGTGTATGTTTGAGGTTTGAAGAAATACACTTGTAAAGTTTTGATTAAGTAAAGCCAGACTTCTTTATTAAAATTTGTGGTTTTACTCTTATTGCAGGGTTTTATTTGCACAGGCATTTAAATGCCATTTTGATTATAACATTTAGTGTCAATATTCAAGCCTACATTTTCTTCCCATAGAACTCGTTTCCCCAGCTGAGACAAGTGGGATTTTCTTCTTGCCAGCTGGACGAGAGGAGAAACCCTGGAACTGTGCTGACACCACTCTTGTGCAGGATCCTTCCTGCTGTCGTTTGGTTCTTAACTTTGTCTGGAAAACAGATCTCAAGCAATCTAAGAAGCTTTGATACAAGGCTGCGTCGTTGAAGTAGTCAAAATTGGTTTTGTTTTCCTCCTGTCTAGCTCTGTTTGCAACTTTTCTGTCACGGGTTCAGGAGCTTCTTTTGGCAGGAACGTCCCTTTGTCTGGTTTTTGGGATGGCCCTTCCCACTTGTATGTATTGCTTCCCCTCTCCTTGCAGTGGAAAGCAGATGAGCTGCAGCAGAGATGGGCTTCCTGTGGCAGGGTTGGGCTTTGCCATGGGTGTGAATAAACTGCCCAGTGAGCACCTTGAATAAAGCCTGGGCCATGTTTAATGGGTCATCTGTCGGTAGCTGCTGGAAACTACTGCAAGGAGTGTATTCAATGAACGTGTATTTTCTATGCTGTAATTAAGAGAAGAATAAGCTCTATCCCAGACTCAAGTGCTGCTTTTCTTAAGGAGAGGGAAGTACCCCAATTCCCATTGTCCTTTCTCTGAAATCCTGTTGTTTGTGCCCAGAGCAGTCACTGGCAGGTAGTGTAACACACAAGGTGGAGGTGCAGAAGAGGTCGTACCTGTGAGTACTGCTCCCTGCCAGGGGCAGGTGGCCTGGACTTAGCTATCGTTTGCCCTTTCACGTGGAAGAGTTACATGCAAAACTGCACAGAAATGTGGAAAAACCCTTGGTTACAAGTATAGCTGCATATAATCCATTGATCTGCATCTAAAGTTGTGCTGCTAAAATAACAATGGCATTTAATCCTTAGGTGAACAAAACTTCTAAGAACTAATATCCTTCCCTGCCCTGGGATACTTCAGTCACATACTGAAAATCAGTTACAGTTGTCTTGCTTAACGCAAGAATGGGGATCGCAGCCAGGTTTCTGTGAGTGCCGTAGTGCCAAGAAGCCCTAAATGTGGGCCATCAAGCAGTGCAGTCAAAGGGACCTGCAGTCCTGGCAGTACAGCAGAGCACGTTAGTGTAGATCACAGGGTGACCGCATCACTCCAGAGCGGTCGAGGGTCTTATCGCCACAGCAGTGATTACGGGGGGCTCTGAAGGACACAAAAGCTTTCAGATGCTTATGGGAAGCCTTCAAGGCAGCAGTAGGAAAGCACACAGTGGTGGTTTTCCCCTTGATAAATGCAATCCAGCAATAACAAAAGCCGTGAGGCTTGCTCAGAGCACTGGCTGAGTAGCCGAGGGCAAGGCTGTACCACAGAGCCACTGAGCAGAGCTAAACTGTGGGCCTTTGCAGTGTTTCTGGGGGAGAAGCGAGACATCAGGTTACAGACCTCGATGCTGGAGCCACGGCAGCAGAGGCAGGGAGGGCGATGGACATCTGGTCACTGCGTTACTGGGCACGAGCTCTGGGCTGGGACTGATGTGAAACCAAGCAGGGGATCCAGGTTCTCTGTACAAATAAACTCTTTGTGGATGACATTGCCCAAAAATTGCTTGGATTGGTTTGGATTTATTCATTTTTTTTAGGTAACAACAGTTTCAATCTGCTTATTGATCCCACAATTTTAAAAAGGCAAACGCAGGAAGCACAGCTCACCAAGGAAAGCTGCAACATGCCTTATCTTGACACCTCAGACAGGTAACAGGTCTGCTTCAAATAATTCAAGGGGTAAACCAGAGGGAGCCTAAGTGTACCTTACACAAACTACTCAAGTATTTGCCGTAACTCTAGTCTTCAACTCGGTAACTTTTCTTCAGAAGAATACTTGCTGGTACACAGACGTTTAGAGGCTGGTTTTGCTGAAAGGAGGTTAGAAAAAACAAGTTATTTAATGTGCAGTAAACAGACTGAACTAAACCACAAGCATTTAAAGGATTTAACAGGAAGAAATGAGTTTAAATCAGGATTAACAGTAACAAATGAAAACTGTTACAGCAATCATGGGGGGTCTTTACTAAATGCCAGAAAGGACTTTCAGAGACCCTGTATTGAGCGACAGAGCGCAGGAAGCCCTGCAGCCGCTGCACGTGTGCAGGTGCACGGTCCTGCCGGCCAGCTCCGTGCTCACACCGGAGCTCAGCATTGCTGTCGTGTGGCTGAAGCATCCCACGGGGCTGACAAGGTGGGACCAGCCTGAGACAGCAAAAGGCATAGTCTGAAATCCAAGTGCTGGGTAGGCGGCTTTTTCCTTACCTTCATCAGGGCAGGGCCTCTTGTACAGCACATCCACTGGCAGCTGGAAACTGATGCACAGCATCTCCTTGTTGGGAGCAACGTTTCTGACCAGGTACGTAGAGCAGCGTCCATCTAAGGAGGTTCCCAGGGAGGCCTCAGCTCGTTCTTGAATATCTTTGGCTGGGTTGTCGTGTTTGGAGAAACTGTAGCAGTGCACTGTGGGAAGGCCAGTGGTGCTGCGTGGCTCTCCGACTAAGAGGTGCCTAAAAACATCTAGAAATTCAATAGCCAGAGCTGGCAAATTCATGACTATATGAACAGAGGTTTTCTGTTCTTCTTTCAGAAGTGGGAGCTCTTTACTTAGTTCTTCTTTTACCGGCCCCAGGAGGAAGTCCCTGCCGTCCATGTTGAAAGCTCTTATTTTGTTGTCTACTTTGTTTAGTTTGCAGTTGTGCAGAAACCACTTGTAGGATTCAGGATTGAGATCGTTTGCAAATACCCGGCACTTTTTCTTAGCTGCTGGAATAGCAAAAGGGCCTATCCCAGCAAAGACATCGAAAAGGACATCACCGGGCTTTAAAAGCTCAACGATACGGCCGTGTTCTGTGGAAAGACGTGGGTTCCAGTAGACTTTAGAAAAGTCCAATTCGTACACAGTATTATTTTCTTTGACCTGAAAGTCCAGAACATTTGGTTAAGCACCTGCGTTCAAATTCTAGACATGTTTAAGCATTATCAGTAATTAAGACAGCTAAAAACCAGGGTGCTTTATCAAAAGGTAACGTGTGCATTAGCATTTGTCCCATTAGTAGCACACACAAACCTTGTATAAACAGATCTGCTCGTCAGAAATAGCCACGAGGAACATCCCAACTATCAATCCAGGTGGCTGGCTTACACACGCCTCAAACACCAGGTAGAAATAAAGCAGAAACTTAAAATGACCATTAAAAAAATACAAAACTGAGGCATTTCAAGAGCTTTGTGGCTGGCTGACAATTCTTTTATTGAAAGCAGATCTTGGGAAGATGCCTCAAGCCCTCCTTAGCAGGGTCCACACACTAAATAAGTGTCTGAAAATGATACAGTACAAGAACGGCAGCAGGCAGCCAAATTCAAAGCCACTGGGAGCCAGTTCTGCAGACTGAAAAAATACTGGGTTTTATCTCTCAAGGTGACAGAGTCTGGAAACCGATCCAAACCCCAATTCTGGGATGACCACTATGTTAAAAACAGATCTGAAAAGAAACAGTATTTATTCAGGTGAGAGTGGGGTGCAAGATGATGCTTACTTTGCACCACCACACTTGAATTGTGTGACTCCAAAGGAAGGCCACTTCGGATCCAAATCACTGCATCATTTGCTTTGCCAACAAGAAACACCCTGCACTGTGCCCGCGCTCCTCGGTGCACAGCTCTGTGGTGCGCTGGATGTCTGAGCTAATGCCATCTACAGAATAGCTGACTGTCACTTCTGCCTTGGCAATTCAAATGCCTTTTGTGGGCATGTACAGGATGTTCCACCAAGCTATTCCTTTTTTATTTGGTAATCTGATGTTTTCTCTTCTAAAAGAATAAAACTGCTGACAGTTAGGAAAAATAGTTTTTGGTCAAACCAGTGGCCAAGTTTCCAGCTAGAGACAAGAAACCCTACGTGAAGAATTCTTGGCAGCTACGTGGCGCTTTGCACCTGAAAAATGTCAAAACAGAGGAGAGATGAGGTTTGTCTTGCTGCTGACAGAAAATGGAAAAGGCACAGGGAAAATCTTGCTTACATTGCAAAGCCAGTGAGATTTGAAACCACAGTCTTACCTCTGTACCAGCCACTCTACCAGGCATGGTGAAATTAAGAAACAGTACTTTTCTTACATCAAATCCACTACAAATTTTGGCTTTAGAGAGAAAAACACCCCTTGCTACAAAGCTGTAATTACTATCTCTGTAAGAACCCTTTACTTCTGCTGCTTTTATATACCATTAAAATCTAGGCTGTGAACTTGAAAGGATGCTGCTCTTCATGATCCCTGTGGCTGTGAGTTTGCCAGGACAAATGAACACAGAAGTAACCGCCAACTCTTCCACTCTAAAAGGAGCATCATGAAGGGCGCTGGGCAAAGGAACGCTCTTAATCACATTCATCACACCTTCCCAGTAGATGTCTTTGGGTTTTAACATACTGCATTCAAAACAACCCGTACCTTGGTTACTAGGTTGCTCTCTCCAGCGAGCACTTCCATGTCAAAATTTCTGTATGTGCTGTCAATAATACTGGTTTTATTCACTACACAGGTGATTCCTGGATTCTTGTCAATTATAACCTGGCCTGAAAGAGAGGGCCAAATATATTCCGGTTAATATATTAACAACCTCTTCATCTCCTACAAGAGATTAAACCACTGTGGTTTACAGTTAAATTTACAAAAGCAAGCATGTATTAGAACAGCCTTCCTCTAATGATTCAGGGCTGCAGATGTGGCATCTTCCTAAGGCACATACTGTACCCTGGCCCAAGGCTCATAGTTCCCGTAAGAGGAGAGAAGTGTGCCTTCTGTGCACAGCACAGCATCAGCACCACACTATTTAAAGTCAAAACATAGACCAAAGCAAAGCACTCACAAGTATTCTTTGCACAAGTAATAATTTATAGGCAGAATAATTGTTAAAGTATCTTTCTAACAACACACAAAATACACCAATTACTGCTTTGGGGAAGCGTCGTTTTACCTACCAATCAAATGTCTGTAAGGTAGCTGATGATCTCTAAGATTCAAATGAGCTATGTGACCAACACGGCTGAATCCAGAGGTGACTTCTTGACCTTCAGGAAGGACTGCTCGTAGGATCTCATCCAACTTGAAATTCTCATAAGTCAGCTCCAGGTCATACTTGGACACCTCAGGACAAACATTAAGCTGTTTTAGTACCTCTTGCTCAGGTTCTCCCAATGAGAATTCTGGTATTTTATGAGGATCCAGAATAACAAGTCTACTGTCCTCATCTTCTGGATCCTCAACCACTCGCTTGAGGCCAGGGCGCTGTAGGACCGCGTGTTTTAGGGACTTTAGCAAAGCATTTACAATTTCTTTCTTGACTTTAAGAACTGGAACAACAACTGTCCTTTTAAAAGCTTCTCTGTTGAGCAGTGTCATCCCACGCACCTCTGGATGTGGCGAATACAGTTCTAGATTAGCTTTATCCTCCACAGTTTCAGGCATTGTAAAAAACCTACTTTTTTTAACTACTACAAAGAGTCCAGGTATCCTGCCAGAATGTTGCTCCAGTAGCATCCAAGCTGCTGGAAATGATGTATTTGATGCAGCTGTCCTAAAATGATTAGTTTTCAGTAGTCTGGCAAAGTATCCAAATCTCCAAAAAGTCCTAGAAGAGAAATCATTCATTTTATAGACATTATGTAATCATTCCATTAAAAAAGGCTGCAAATCACATGGATTTGCTGTTCTCTTAAACTAGAATTTCCATCTGTACCAAACAATCCACAATAGTTCAGTAAAGCTCTCTATTATGAATTATTATATGCTACAAATTTCTGTCCTTTTGCAAATGTATTTTCAGACTTAAACATTAACTAACTTTTTAAGCAGTGAGATAATCCCCCCTGCCAAAACACAATGACCTCTCTTTGTTCTAATAAACGTGATATTGATCCCAGGAAGCCAAGTGAAAAAATTTCCACTGTCTCGATCCTACTGTTGGATCCCTTTTCTGATAAAATTCATTACCAAGCAGCGGTTGCTAGAAAACGGTTATTAGCAGTAGTGGCCATAATCACTCTTCTGCAATTTCTGGCTCCTATAGCCCCGTGGTAAAGGGTTATGCACTCTGAAGTGTCTTTGCTCCATGTGCTGCACACCAGAAAGACCATGAATTAACTGCAGGATTCCCCTAGAAGTCCAAGGAAGCATTAGTAATGTTCAAGCCACTGAACCCCTCTCCACAGTTCATTCATAGGATGGGGACTTGAAAAGTAGCTTCTTACTTCTCTAAACGGTTTCCTCCACTGGAGCCAGTCCACAGAGGCCCAACTTTTCTGACCGCATCAGCTGCTCCTAGGCAGGAACTCACCGATGATTCAGGTAGGCTGACATCTCTCCTAACTTCTTGGGAAGTTTGTTTTGAGATTGGGGGTTGACAGGAAAGACACAAAGCAGCTCTGCAAGGAAACTGGTTTTCTTGTCTGCCTCAGACACCTACGCCCCAACACACAGGCCACGACCCTCCCTCAGGGTAACAAGCCACGCGGTCTCTTCTTCAAAAAAGGGAGCTGTGCCCAAGCCCCTGCAAAGCTGGCCCTGCTTCCACCCTCCCTCCCTGATAAATTCCAGCTCCTTGCTGGAACTCCCTACATCTCCCAGTCAGCTTCCCCTAAGCCCAGTTTTTGGCACAGCACACCTCCTTTCCCTATTGCCTCAAAAACAAACATTATGTTTTTCATGTCAGCTACAGCGGAAAAATCCTTCATCCAGAGGCCAAATCATCCCAGTGTTTTACTTGGGCATTCCCCTTCTCCCTAGCTGGAAAGTGCTGGCCTGGTTCCCATGGGCTTCTCGGTATTAGGTAAGTCCTCAAGATGAAAGCCCCCAGGCCGGGTCTGGTTGGAGCCCCCTGCAGCCGTGTTGCCACAGGGGGACTAACACCGCCCCAAACTGCCCACGAGAACCCGGCCTTCCCCCGGCACCACGATCCCCGTCTGCCTCATTCTTCCCTCAGAGTAACGCGAGGTAAATCGGGGAGG
>NW_010157302.1:0-22104 GCF_000695765.1 Mesitornis unicolor
CAGGAGCTCTTCGCCTCGGTAACTGCCAATTATCGCAATACTGTTTCTTGTATTTAATGTAACAAAGCACTTTGGAAAATTGGTGTGCTTACCTAATGTCAGAATATAATAACTTCTGCTCATGCAGAAGGTACCAGTGAAGGTGGAGAGACTAACCTGTTATAATTCATCCCTGATGTCATCATGCATCATCTCTATTAAGTACACAAATACTCTCTTCACTGCAGTTCTCTGTACTAGAGAGGCACAGAAGGCAGAAAACCTCTTGCTGCATATGACCATGAAAATAAAAAAAACAGATGCTAATATCATTAGGAACAAGGAAAAAGGTACTGCTTCAATTTTACTAAGAGAGGTTACTTGCAAGAGCAGCCATTTGAATGGAAGAACTGGAAGGACTTTTATGATGGCAGAACTTTCAGATTAGGGAGGAACTGCTTGTTTCTGAGTACTATATGCTCACAGGTAAGGGAATTTCAAGATTTCTGGAGTATTTGTGCACCTAAAAAGGTGACAGACAGGACTGAAAATTCAGATATGAATTCTAGCTACTTGGACATTATCTTGCACTGTTGGAAATGAGAGGCAAAACACCTACTGACTTCAGCAGAAATAAAACTAGAAGCAATTGAAAAACACATATTGATCCATATTCTACTCTGCTGGATGGCTCATTTTATCCCTCTAGAATAAGAATGTATAGAAGGTATTTATAAGTATTATGCCATCTGTTTAGAAGAATGAATAGATCTTTCATTTTAAAAATCCATTTTTCTTATGTATCTGGGGTTTCAAGAAAGTGAAATAATATAAAATACCAAACTAAAAGAGTTCATGGCCTTATTCTGTCATGATTTATATCCAGTGCATATTACTTGACTTTAGTGGGGTTGTCCAGACATATGTTAGGATAATTACAGGGGAAAGAATCTAATTGTAGTGTACAGTGCTGGTTTAAGCTGACAGATAACAGGTTGTTATGTATAAATCATGTGTGTACGTAGAGTAGCAACATGTTAAATATCTCATTACATCTTGATAGATAGATACTGTTGGGAGGATGTAAATTAGAGAACCAATTATTCTGTTGCAGTGATAATGAAGCATTAGCATCTTTATTCACATGCATCTATACTTGTGCAGCTAACAATGACTTTCCTTAGGGAAACAGATTGAATGGCTTGATGTTGACCTCCAAGCTATTGCTCCCACTTTTAAAATTTTGTATGTTAAAGATGCATATGTGTGGGAGGCAGGGCACTAGTGACAGTGTAAGAAAACAGGACAGAATGGTATAAGCAGTAAATTTTAGAGTGCTTTATTATATAAGAAAACTAGAGAAGAGGGGACCTGAGGTAAAGGAAAACAAGCAAAGGGAAATGACATACAGAACAGTGTTTCAGACAGGAGAAATACCGTAGAGAGCCAGGAAATTGTCATCATATGTAACATCACTCGAACACTGATTCACTGCTCTCTTTAAAAAGGTTTCCTCATGCATCTGCATTCCACAGTTATTTGTCAGTCGAACAAATACAAGAACAAAGATGAAATGTCAGCAAATATATCAAGCTCTTGCCTTCTTCTGTATGTTCTGCTTTCACAAACTGCCAATCCAGTTTTCCAGCTTGAAAGATGTAGCTTATTTCAGATCTTGTAGAAGTAGATATTGCTAGTAGCAGTGAAGGGCTTATATTATGGCTAAAGCACATTCAGGTTAGATAGAAGGACCAGATTCACTCCTTCTAAAATTTTCTTTGAAAGTTGGATGGCTGTTTTCCACAGTTTTTGTTTGGGTTTTTTTTTTACCTCTTATCTAAATAAATATTAAATCATGTCAATGAATTCTCCTTCATATCATAACAAATAGCTCAGACAACATTTTGAAACAACAGAAAATACTTCATGTCCTTGGAGATATCAGAAAGACACAGTCTCATAGGCAACAAAGCCTAGCGAAAGCTGGAAAGTATTTGGAAGAGTGCAATGGTCATCTATTGGATTTACATCATGAATTACAGAGGCCTAGAAGAGAGAAGAAGGATACAGGGGAAGGATTAGTAGAAGAATCTCAAGGAGAAAAAAGAATTTTTTTCAACAAAAACAACTGAAACACTGGAGGAGTATACACTGTCCAACTAGGTCAGAGATCCAGACAGGCCAAGGGAAGGGGCCACCCAGAGCCCAGTGACATTCAGTAGGACTGAAGGCAGAGCCCTGTCCCAGGGAGGATGAGCCCCTGCAGCCACACAGGCTGGGGTCTGCCTGCCTGGGGAGCAGCTCAGCTGAAAGGTCCCGGGGCCTGGTGGGCAGCAAGCTGGGCATGAGCCAGCAGTGCCCTGGCAGCAGAGGTGGCGAGTGGCGTCCCAGGCTGTACCAAAGGAGACACGGCCAGTAGCATGCAGGCAGCAAGGAATCATCCCCTCTGCTCAGCACTTGCTTGATCATACCCAGAATACCATGTCCATTTTCAGATTCCCAGCACAGGAAAGTCATTGAGAAACTGGTATGGGTTCAGTGGAGGGCCATCACAATGGATCAGAGATGGAGAACCTGCCCTGTGGGGAGGGGCTGAGAGAAGGGGGAAAAGATGGCTTTCAGGTTTTATAGCAGTTGTGGCTGTGCTCTCTCCATCCTTAGGGATAGTCAAAATGCAGCTGGACTCAAAACCCAAATCTGGGCAGCTGGTCTTATCCAAAAGCTGACCCTATGACCTGCTGGCATCCCTTCCAACAGGAACTATCCTTCGATTCTTGTTTATGTATCTCCCATTTGGATAGTATTTGTGAAATTTTAATTTTAAAGATGTTTCAAACATCCCTCCATAATTTGTATTATACCCAGAAAACTACGGCAGAGACCATGCAATTTTTCTGACTGAACTTGCACTACTTATTTAACTTTTGGGTAGTATACACTAGTTGACAGCACATGTTTCATTATGCTGGGCACATTTCAGGGGATACCATATGCCAGAGATTGTTCTGAACAGGATTTTGGATGTGATCACCCTGTTTTGGGCAGAAGAAAACTTGGGCACGTTAATACAAATTAGCCACATCACCTGATATGGGGCCAGGCAGTAGACTCTGGCCTCTCTTACAAACTAGAACAGACTTGGCCTATTAGAGTCTCACAATGGAATCCTAAGGATCTCTTCCAGTAAAATTTACTTCTCTAAATTATATAGATATAGAATTCATATCTAAATTACACCAAGTTGCACAAGTTCAAGGACCTACAAATGACTTGCTACAGCATCTCTGTTCTCAGAACAAGAGGACAGATTAGAGAGGGTGGTGAGGTATCCTCTGCATACATGGGGTTTTTGTGGGCATCTATTTCCATTCCAGACAGACTTTGTGCATCTCCTCTGAATACAGTCCTCTCTTTCCCGGTTACCCGCTGCTTATAGAACAAGTGCAGTCTAGCTTATTACTTAGACATAATTATATGCAAGAAATAAAAACATTTCAAGTCCAGCTGCAATACATGCTGAGGGCCTTTCTGAAGGATGAAGTCTGATACAGTATTGTGGAATCAGATACATGGTGAATTCTGACATTGATAAGGAAGCCGACACCTTGAAAGACTCTGTAGAATATGCTGAAAATTTCAACAAAACTAAGGCAATAACAGGGATTCCAAGAAAAGTAGGCCATTCAAATTCCTGCCTTACTTTTTAATTTCTTTTTGAAATTAGACCTAAAGTATCTATCAAGCAAGTATTAAAGAGATAAACACTGGGAAAGGAGACATACATCCTGCATGTATCTATCTCTTTTTATATTTAAATAACAATCTAAAAAATAAAAAAACAATGTTTAAAATATCTCCACCATTATGCAGAAATTATACCATAAAATGATAATAATCAAATTTGACACCAATTGGTGTCTTGTTCAACATTCAACACGGGAGGGTTATAATAAACAGCAAAGTACAATAGAGTATAATATTACAGACACATGGCACATTTGCTTCCTTAAACTTCTTTTTTTAATATTCTTTAGCATCATTTTATCTATAATTATCAAGAGGAAGACTTCAAAGAGATGAGTGCATTGTAGTGGATTTGTCTGGTCTTCCTTGGTTATTAAAAGAAATGAAATAATGGAAATCATAGACAGATCATTAAATACAATAACAAAGCAATGGAAAAGATAAAGGGGAAGGCACCTGTTTCATGCAGAATTTATATTTAGTTCTGAACAGTGGGGGTTTTTTTCCTGTAGTTCTGCAGATCAGCTCACTGGAGGAGAAAGGGATCATAGGAACATTTGCAGTGGGATACAGTATTATTTAGGTTTGAAACTTATGAATTGTGAAACACTGATGAAAATGAAGAGTGCTACAAATCACTGCTGTTGAACTGGTTTTGATCATAGTGAGAAGCTGACAATTGAAAAGAAACTAGCTACTTTCCAGAAATATATTGCTACAGTTTGGCTTGAAAGCTTTTCTTGTGAGTCACTCCATCTCTTCTGTAAATAGACGTTATTAAAATGGCTCAAATCAGCACTGTTGATTCTGACAACCCTGAACTTTGTGAAAGTCCATATTTGAAATCAAAACTTCTCTGCTGCTTGGGATAATTTCAAACAATAAATATATAAAGATTTCTTCATGTGTTAATGTTTTACAAATACAGCCTTAAATTAATTAAATGCTAGCATGATCTTATGAAATGCACAGAGATGTGAAGTAAAACAAAACACTTAATATTATATATTTTATTTCAGAGTAGGTTACTCCAAAGCAGTTCCATCTCTGGTTAGGAACAAAACAGAAAAAAAAATCCTAAATATTTAATGCCTAATCAGTCAATCCCAGAAAGAGCCTTCCAACAATCTGCATATTTAGGCACAGGCTACATATGGAGAATATATTCATTTTAAGTATCGCAGTGCCTAGATAAAGATAAAGCAAAAAAAAATTGTGTTTCTGCTCCAAACTCTAAAAGAATGCAATCAGAAGTAGGTCAGGTGGGAGAGGCAGAAAGACTGTCCCAAGGATCTGCTTGTTGCTCTCCAAGCCACTCCATCTTCCCGGAGCCATTGCCATCTTTTTCAAAAAAAATAGTGAGGGCTTATCAGTGGGTCCCCAGAATATATACAGAGTGGGGGCCTGTGTGGGTCTTCCATGGGCCCACAGCATCTCCAAGCTTTCCAGGGGAAACTGGAGACAGTAGTCTTGGTGCCAATATCCTCAAACTCTCCTTTGCCAGCCTCCGTCTTCCTTGGCAGTCTCCAAGAGGGTCCAACTGCTTCTGCACCTCCTCGGGTGGGTCTGTGGAGGTAACATAGCAAAGAAAAAGGACTGGCCCTGTATTAATGTCTGAAGATACACAGGTACACTGAACTGTTGCCTGCAGCCATCCTTCTTACAGCCAAAGGTTACAGCTGGTTTGCATCTCGTTTGCAACAATGCTCTACCTTGCAGATCATTGTGCAGGAAGGCTGCTTACAGGAGGTCTGGACAAGAGGGACCCCGTGTGGGCCCACAGGACACAGGAGGATGTTGGGTGTTGGGCATTGGGCATATGTGTAGCCTTGGGTCAGTTGCCAGGACCAGGCTTTTTGAAGGAGATAAATCCACTGGGGGATGTGTTTGCTATGATTAGTCTGTACAATGAGATGGCAGGGTCCTCTTTGGGACATTAGCTGGTTCCTCTGCAGATAACATCCCCAGTGCTGCTGTTTTCTTGGCTCAAGTTGCCATATGAGGCTGTCAGCCAAGATAACAGGCTGCCCTTCCCCAAGGTTGGTATGAACATGAACAGTTAGGTAGCATGGTTATCACTGTATGCGGTGAAAATTAGGTGCTTATCCACATAGCAAAAGCAAGATGCAAGAAAGAAGTAATACTGTTTACCATATGATCAATACATTAAAGCTAATATATTTTAAAAAGAAGTTTCCAAAACATCCAAAACCATCCAAAACATTCCATCACTCTTCACTCATTATGTGCATTAAAAGTTGGCATGTATTTTTAATTTTATTTTGATTGACTTAATGTGTATTTGGTAGAACTGTCTTTTATCTGCTCACTGACTACACAGATTTCACAAAAAGTGTCTGAATCTACTACATCTACTAACATCTTCTTTAGTAATGCAAACATCAAGCTTTTTGCAGTCATATTAGAGAATTAAATGCTAATAGGATTGACATTGGCAAAGAAATCAAAAAGAAAATACACGTGGAGCTCAGAAGTGATCACGTCTGTTTAAAGTAACACATCTTTAATGGGCAATTGGGACAAATTGGAAAGTGTGGTTAATCTATTTGCATTTTAAAAGTTTTCTACTTTACAGGAGCTTTTGAAATACCCTACATAACTACCCTAATGATTTATTAATGGATAAGAACGAGGCTTAGGAGAGAAGGTGATACCTTTATACACAGTCATATAGCTGGAAATACCAGCTCTAAAAGACTTCATTCAGAAGCCACTGATCTCAATCTAAGTCCAGTCTGAGAATTGTTGCTGTGAGTTAAAATTACTTTATTAGTCAGACTGGGACTTGAGTCTAACTTGAGAGGAAAAGGTAGTTGGAATATAAGGAGCAAGAGGAAATGTTAGGAGGGAACAGGTGAGGAAATTGATAACTCCAGGAAGTCAGAAGGATGTGCAGGTAATTGTTGCTGATGAGACACAGAGGTGGGGACCATATGTGCCATTAGAGTAATAACACTACAGAATCCATGATTCGTGGGCCAGGCACCTGTTCCTTTCTTAGTAAATGAGATTTCCTATTATACTTATTGATAATAATCATGAGCAGCACAAATATGTTATAAATCCTAATCTCCTTGCTTTCTTAATATTTTCTATGATATCATACAGGTAGAGATTGGAAGTAGAGATGAATAGACAAATGCAGGTATAGACAGACTTATAATCTCTATCTATATAGCATATTATCTATAGTAGCCACACTACCGTTAAAAAAAAAAAAAAGCTTTGCCAGTGTGACATTTCAAAGGCTTTGATTTTCTTTCTGTAACCAAATTGCCTACCATTTCTTTATATAAGCTTCTACAGAAAAACACTCAGATTTCTATCAGACTGAATTTTCACTTGGTCTGACATGCTGCAGATTTTCAAACTTTATTAAACAACTGGTAAGCAAAACATTCTAACCTTCCAAATTCTTACAGTTTTTTACAGTATTTTTCCTTGTGACTTTAAGGTTTTTTCATCAAGTAACAGAGACAATGTCTAAACTGAGGTACCTCCTGGACAGAAAATACAACAACCGCTTATAGTTAAAATATTGCTAGAGAAAAGGAGAAGGAACCTGTTCTTAGAAGCCAATAGTCATAAACAATGCATACTGGTCCATGAAAGCAAAGAGGAGTGACTGTAAGAACATAGTGACTGAAAGAAAGGTGACCATCACACGGACAATGAGGTTTCCCTTAGAGCACCAAGAGGTCCACTGCTCACAACTTGAAAGGGGCTATATATTAAGAATGTTTCCAAAAACTGCTGTATAATTCTGCCAGCATCTAGACATGAATTTGGATTCTGCTTGCTTTAATAAATAAGAAGATCTTGAGTCACAGTGGTGGATACTGAGATAATATCCTGGAGGTATAAACAGTATATTTACCATGTCTTACATCCTTTTCGAGTATCTCCTTGTAGCTGTGGTCAGATAGCACAGCCCCTTGCTGAGAGATGCTATGGTTCTCCTTACCATCCTTGGTACTTGTCTGACTGATTTTGCAGTCTGAGTTTATAGACAAAGCAGATTTAGAGCGTGAGAGGTTAATAGATGCACATGGGAATGGATTTTTTTAAACAAAGTACAGTGTTGGTTTTCAAATATTGTGACTCTTTCTATAACCATTACAAAGCCTCCTGATTTATACAAAGTTTCTGACAGATGAAGAAGCTACAGCACTGTAGCTCAGGACTTGCTTTCCTATGTGAACTGCATTAGAGAATCACTTGTAAATAATGTGAAGGAGCTGGTGTTGTGTTAACTAGTATTGTCGAGCAATCTAATGCTAATTAAAATTGTTTGTTATTGTTTCACAGTATTTAATTTTAATTAGAGTGCATAGATCTCTCTCTTGACTACTGTAAAGTTAAATAAATAATAATGTTTCAATTTCAAATATTAGCTGCCATCTCACTGTATTTTCAATAACTTCAGCAAGCTTTGAAACAGACTGTAGAACAATACAAAAAAATCCCTGTAATGAAATATAAAAATAATAGTCTTTGTGTTAGAATGAATTCCTTTCTTATATTCTTTGCACTTTAAGCTTGCTTTTGTAATCTATCCTGTTCAATTATTTCTGAGTTCCTAATCAGGGTTACCCATCTCCTGTGATGTATTGATTCACCCAGAAAATTGTTTGTTGTTTAACAATTAACCAAGCTCATTTCTACTTCTAGTAATAAACATTTAAGACTTCTGAACTGATATTTGCCTCTGAGGTTTTAAAAATCCAATTTTTTATAGCAAGTAAGTTAGCTACCAGAAAATTCAGATTTCCTGCAGATATATAGACAAAAGTGAAGAAATCACTCTTTCACAGGTGTTTCAAAAAAAGCAAGGTATTGCTTAGCCTTAAGGGCTTGTCACTCTAAATCTACTCTAAAAATGAAATAATGTTTTATTCAAAATTTATCAACAAACACATGGAAATTTACTGGAAGCTTCCAACTGTGGCAACTTGGCAAAGCAACACATTTTGGCATTTGATTCTCTCTGTACATATGTTTCACTCACATAAATGTCATTGAGAATTAGGATGCACATTCATCAAGACAGTCTACCACTTTAGGACCGGATTTGTCATCCTTTATCCAACAAGCAGTCCCATTGAAATCGGTGGGTGTAATCCTGATTCTGAAATAGTTAAGAAGATTCAATAAGCACACATTTTCAACAAGGACTGTGGGTTTATATCTCACATTATTTCCTAAGGAAAGAATAAGCATAGTAATCTGATGCTGTGGTTCCATCTTGATTTCTTGAGTTTATTTACCTAAATTCCTTTGGAGTTTCACTGACAGACCTGTATTTTTCTTTGCTGTTCCTTTAGTCCAAGTAGTTTACACCATCCCCTCTGAGAACCCACTGATTACTTGGGTTTATTTTCAATTATAAAAGGGAAAAAAGAGAACCACAGGCTTTTTTTTTTCCCCGGTAAGTTTACAGCATTTTAATTAACCCCATACCAGAAATCTTTTAATTTGCAACTGATGTGCATGCTTTCTGCTGCTAAAAAGCAAAAAATAATTTGTCTTTAGCATGGCAATGAAAATACTAACATAATAAAAGAATTTATCTCCTTAAAAAATAATTTTTCCAGCTTTTCACATGAATAAGCATACTTCAGCTGCCTTTGTTTGAATAGGTCAGTTTGTTCAAAGCCAGGCTCTCAGCTTGGCACCTGCTCTGTTGGCACACATTACACAGCAGTGTAGAGACTGCAAGCAGCTACTAAAGATCAATCCTACTCCTTAGTTCTGCAGCAGCAGACCGGTCCTTTAAACTATATGACTTACTGATACAGTGTGAAAGTCTCACATTTAGGAACTGCTTTAAAAAAACAGGGTTTCTGACTTCCATTCCAATGGTGGTAAACAAAAATATGCCTGCATATGACTTGTGTAGACATTGGGCCATATTCTTAGCTGCTGACAATAAGTGTAGCATGTTGTTTAATACTCTCTCAGGAAAACTTTATACTCCAGCCACAGTGCAGCAGTTTATATTTGTCAGTCTCCTTCACATCTTTTTAATGAAGAGTTCTTATAAGTCCATGCTAGCATTATTTATTGCAGAAACTAGCACAATATGTGCAAAACTGAGTTTACAAGAAATTTTACAGACACTCTTACTTCAATTTTTTCAGCATCATCTATCCATCCTTTTTAATACACTAAGTAAGTGCTTTGTTTTGCCCTCTCTGTTGCAAACAGGCAAATGGAAATAAGTCACTATTTGCCATTAGATTAACAAGAAAAATACTAGAACTGTTACTACAAATGAAGTAATACTTCTTACTCTAGTCAGTGCACTTGTACAGACTATTTTCAGTTTTACTCGTGAATATTTTATCCATGGCCCAGTTAAAGTTTTTTCAATGATGCAGCAGAGTGATGATCACCAGTTGGCTGAATGCCTGCCTTTATTTATTCTTCAAGGGTAGGCAGACATAAGAAACAAAGATGTTAAGAACACAGTGGATTTTGATATAGCAATGTGCATGTTGTATGAAGGTTGCCTGAATGCTGGGATCTCAGTGCTGTTCTTTGGTAACCCCAGACTGATGAGGTCCTGTAAGAACCAATAAAAGGGACTCCACATAGTAACACAAGACCCCTAAGAGCACAGAACTTCACATAAACACTAAAAAAATATTCCCATAGGGTGATAAATTTGTACTTTTTTATCTCTACTATGATAATTATGGTGAAACTTTTTCTGAATTGACAGAAACAACTCTCACTTTAAGCCTTTAGATGTTACTGTAAGGTAGTATGTGACCTTTTAGGATATTTATGATGTGAACTGAACTACCTTTAAAAATATAATCCTTCAACTGTCAGCACATCCTTGAAAAGTTCAATAGATTCATAAATAATGGAAGTTAATATTCCACTACAATACTTATGTAAATTATAAAGGCAGATATATATGGACTGGAAATAAAAACACAATACTTTTTTCCATTAGTATTACTTCAGGTTCAGAAGAGAAAATATTGCAAAAGTCATATTCAGAATAAAATTTGTACTCCTGATGATAGTAACTTGTCTTTTTCTTTTAAGGAAGTTCATACTTGCATTTTCCAGTGTGCTGATTTAGTCCTTTTGGCACTTACCCAAATTCAAAAGTAAAATAAAGCCTTGATGCTGCAGTAACATTTCCAGCCTCCTCTTTATCTCCATTGTATTGCAGATATTTATCCTTTGCTCTCATGCAGCCTCCCACTCGGAACAGTCTGCCAATCTTTTGAAAAGCTTAGGTCAGGAGATTCTTCTCAGCACAGCAAAGTTTTCTTGGAAACATAGGAAAGGTCATACACCAATAAGAGTAGCTTCAACATTTTGGCTACAGGCCTTCATGCCTAAATGGTTATGACTACTGCGGGCATAATCATTGGTTCAGTAATAGATGCTTATGGTGAGGACTGTAATTTAGCCTTTCAAAACCTGTGGTGATTTCTCTAGGGGGGCATTGTCTCAAATAGGATTCAAAAAGGCGTCGTTTGCATGTATTAGTGAGCATGTATTACATGTTGGTTTTATCTTTTCTTTGCAGAGTTGGGAACTAAAGTCCAGTAAGATTAAGTTTCCCTATCAAACAAAGTACTTGATTATCCAGAGGTAAAGGTCTGTAATTTTTAAGCATCTGCCCTCCTTAAACTGTGTTAGGCATACTAGTTGCCAATATGTTGCATAAAGAACATGAGGTATTTCATAATAAAATTTAGAACAACTAGCATACAGAAAAAAAGCAGCAGCATGCCTAACAAGCCACTAGCTAGTGTCGAGCAGTAGGAAAAGAGTAGTCATTAGTCTTTCCTCTTGGATGTGCTGGGAAGTAGTTTCTTTCTTTCCTTTCAAGATCTACCTTATTTCTTTTTCTTGTTGGTTTTTTGTCGTTGTTAGCTTATTATTTTTCTTCTGAAACACTGTTTGAAGAGAAAGGGGCAGTTTTGGTCCACTTTTGAGATTCCACTGTGGGTTTTCAAGGGAGGCTTCATCTCACAGCTGCTCATCTGCAGTCTTGCCATTGTTCATGAAGAGAGAGGAGAGAGAGGCAGTCATATCTGTCAACAGATTCATCCTATTATACGCTAGAAGGCTAAGACAGACATAAAACATCGTCACCAGAGGCATCTGTTACTTCTGGTGCAGCAAAGAATATAAACCAAAGCTGAAGAAAGGTGTTTGCCGCATCTGGGAAAAGGTTACACACAAGACTTGCCCAGTCACAAGTGGAGAAGCTGTATTCATCCATGCCGTCTTGCCCACAACATCTACTCCTCCATCCCTTTACTAGGGAGGAAGAAGTAGCTGGAATTTATCCACCCCTCACATAGGTACTTGGAACTTGATTAGGAAAAATATATGGCAAGATGGCTTCAGACTTCACTTGTCACAGCATAATCCTGCTGCACTGCCAAAAATTGTAAGCCAGAAAGTCACACTGGCAACATGATGTCTCTCTCTAAACTCTCAAATATGTTGTGAGAACTGTTCAGTCACTTACAATTGCCCCAATATCTTAAATACTGGGCATCTGCATTCTCTTTTGTTGTCATTAAAATAAGTTGGAAACTTGAGCAAAAGAAAGAAAGATTCAAAGGAAAATAAATGAACATAACTGGATGTAGGTTAGAGAAGGTGGAGGAAATTATTTAGCTTTCATGGCCTGTTTGTCAGAAGGAAACAGTATTCAGACTATTTCACCAATGGTTATAGCTATCCTTGGTTTGGGAATGGACTGATAAGATTTTAGTGTGTCCAAATTATTGAGGAATCCTCTTTCAAGTACTAGCTAGAAACATGGAGTTTCAAGCTTTTCATTTTAAAACATTCACCAGGGAGAGTTTTAAATAAGCTTACAGTAGTCTAACCATCACTCAAAAAGAGCTTTTAAACAATGACTTCAGTGCTCAGTTACATTCTCATTTCAGATCAATCACATTTCAAAACAACAGCCATTTCCTATACTAGACTCAAGCAAGTGCAATTCAAAAACTTCTTTAAGCCTTAAATATCTAATTTTACACACAGTGAAAATCTCTTCTCCTTTTGACCTTTCACACTATTCAGACAGGAGCAAGATTTCCTGCTTAAAGATTTTCCAGGAATTGCCATATCTTTTCATACCACAAAGTTTAACTAGTGCCCGTTTACCGTATGTTAAAGAAATTTTCTGCTGTCTGAATTTAGTCACGAATCTGGAGCCTGCACCATGAGGATAACTAATTAAAAATCAAAGTTCTAACATTTGTAGGGGAAAAAAAAGACCAACAACAAGAAAAAAAAAACAACAACCAAAAAAAAAAAACCAAGACTGGCAAAATGAGAAAAAATTATAGAATTGGATACACCTGTGTATGTGTCTTCCAAAGTGAATAATAAAGGTGGTTAGCACTGTAGTATTTCAGCACACCACTAAAACTATCAGATTTGGGCTCTTATGCAGGGGCTATCCATGTCAGTCTCATAGCTTCCATTTGAGAAGATTTGCTATTCAAAGAGGTATAAGAAACAAGCTGTAAGGTTAATTATATGTCCATAAAGAACATAAACAGAAACCGTGAGGAATACAAAATATTATGAGACTTTATTCTGAGTAGAACATAATGCTTTCCTTTCTTTTTATTAAACTTTTCACTTCTTCATTTACATACAAGTCACTTCTACTAGTTCACCAAGGGCAGCAAAACAGAAAACTCTTTGGCGCAACAAAAATTTTAAAAAGCTATTTGAGTTCCATTAATGCAAATTAGCTTTATTTCTTACTACCACATTTTTAAAGAACTGTGCCAAAACAGACCTTTCTAGTTTCTATCTTTGATATCTTCTAGCAGTTTGGGCAGGAGCATGTATTTTCACTGCAATTTTTTGTTTGTTCCTGATACGTTTTGTGCTCACTCCCTCTGAAAATCTAGACTTACAACATCTTCATTGCTGTAGGTAATGCGCCAGGAATGCTGTCAAAGCCAGAACTGGTACCTGTCTACAGAAGATGAGATCTAGAGTACCCCCAGGGTCAGCTCTGGAGAGAATTTCCTATAATTATTAGGGATAACTTTGACATAACTAGAGCACTCTTCAGTAATATCCAAAACATTAAACAGTCATACGAAGTATGAAAGGGCTCTGGACCTCAGGCTGTCCCATCTACCCTATGAACTCTGGTTTCCTTTGTAAAAGAGCCCTAATGGCACCTGCCACAAAGACAGATCAGATTCCTAAGTCCTGGGAAAGGCAAGTTTCAAGGTAAGCCTCCCAGAAGCATTTTAGCGGGACTAGTATAGACACAAGCAGAGTGTCACAAGTTCAAACCATTACACAATTTAGCTTGTAAGTGCTCACCACAATTTTTCTATACACTTTGTATAATACTGCCTGCCTCAATTGAATTTTTTAAGAATTAATGATTGTATAGATCTTTGGAGCTTTAGAAATTTAAAAAGCTTTTAGGGAAAATGAAACAAAACAAAGCAAAGCAAAAAAAAAAACCACCAAAAAAACCTACCAGAAAGTACTTTACTTTCTCTTTGCAGAAGAGGTATCCAGAAGGCATCTGGATGGATGCATCTCTTGAAGCACATATACTGGAACTAATACATAATGACTGACTGACATTCAACCCGTGACTCTTTAGTGTTAGTTAGCCTAGATTGTCTAAGCCTTTGGTTTCACCTAACTCTAGGCATAGTTGCATGATTTCTGTAAGGATTTGTTTTGCTTTTAACAATTGTTGGTGATTGTTTTTAATCTGTTCTTCCAGTATGGCCACAGTGTGTTATATTTGCAAGCTCATCATACAATAAAAAGATGTCAGTCTACTCTGCACTTTCTTCCATTGGCTTCTGAATGCTTTTTTCTTTTCAGCTTCACTGTTTTATTTGTATCATAAATGTTCTTATTTGGATCACCAGACTCTTTGCAGCTAAAGCCTAAAATGAAGCAGAGACATTGTGAAAAGATAATTAGTTTGAACAACTTAAAATGAGTGATCTTCTATTGGTTAAGTCAGTATCTTACACCCATTGTACCCATTTATCATATCCGATGTATCATATCCAAACAGCATGAGCACTTTGTTAGGATTTTCTTAGGTTTTGGTTAGAGTATCTTTAGGTATTCAAGAAGGACAAAGAATAGCCAAGAATATCCAAATAGCCAAAAAAAAATCATTAACTGTACATGGAAAGTTTTCTCAATTTCTTGAACAATTCTTTCGTCCCTTCTTCCTCTGGAAAAGGATCGATCAGGAGTCTATTTTTGCTGACAGCTAAAACAAGGCAAAGTGTTGCCTACCAGTTGCTGTTATGCTTTAGTACAAGCAGAGCCTATTTCTTTTGTTCTTCACTACATTCATTCTGAACCACTTTAAAATGCAGTTGACCAACCAGAAGACTCTAATGCAAACAGCAGAATTGCTGTCTAGAGATGAACACTGTGCATGTTTTATATAGAGCATATAGATTACGACATGCACCCTGCATGGCCCTAATCACTTCACAATGTCTGATTTGTGATTTATATTCTTCCATGCACTAATCTGAGGGGAGAAGTTGAATATGATCTCTGTCCAAAATAATACAGCTCCAGAATATGTGTTTGTTCATAGATAGCAATTACAGTGACTTGGATGCACACCTATTCATCTTTGCTATTTGTAATCCCACATGGTATATCAAAACCTCCTTTGCAAAGTGAAAAATCAGGTTCAAAAGTGGCTTTGATGTGAAGACAAAAGGCCTGATTCTTCTTTTGGACTAGTTTAAAGTAAGTCTGTTGAAGTCTGCACTTGAATTCCAACACATAAGCGCAGTCTTAATTTCACACTCATTTTCTATCATTTACTTTTATTTATTGTCACAATTTAAAACATGTTCTCAGGCAAACAGTAGAAATCAAAGAAACAGCGGTCACAGTACTTCACTCAAGAAATTACTTCCGTCTAGAAAAAACTTTATTAGTTTGCATTAGCTTGCTACAATTATTTATTCTTAAGCCCACATATTTAAACATAATTATCTGCTGAGAACCTCACAGTACAATCAACATTAACCACCAAGAGTTGGTGTTTTTTTTTATTAAGTTACAGAAATTGGCATTTTAAGTGAAGAGAAAGATAACTACATTCATTTAAATAACTTCATATTAGGGAGAAATTACTCATCCTGCACAAGCTTATGTAAAAAAAGTAACTGTTTAGTTTCTCTGCAGATCATCTGATGACATCTATAGAAACAGAGTCAGAGGTGGGATCTATTCCTCCTGTGCTACGATTGACCCAAGACTAGAGTGCTAAACGGGAAAAGTGGTTTCAAACCAGTGCTATGATTTGATGTGCTTATTACTCCCCATTATTTAGTAACCCCTGAAATGACCTGTTCGCTTGGACTATGGCCACCCAGCCACTGTTTCACAGCCACAGTTCCCTGGCCAGGAGTCTACAATGACTTTGTCCAGCACAAGGGCTGACCTAAGACCTTTCTTTTTAAAAGTGTGGCTTTTCTGTGCTCTGTGTGCAACCCTCCATGTTACACTACCCTTAACTAAGATTTCCCTGCTCAACACAACACTTGCCTCAAAGACCTGACCTACCAAGTACCTCTCCTATCTAGAAGGAAATACATTTTTGTATGTATACATTAATTGGAAATTAAATAATAGCAAAGGATAAAAAAGCAGGAAGAAGATCTAAGAAAAAATATTAGAAAAAGTGGAAACTATCATTAGAGTGTAAGAATCACATATGCAAAGTAAATTGTTCTGCAAGTGTATCAACAGACACCATCTGTGGATACTGACTTGCTAATCATTTGTAAATAAAAAGAGATAATTCTGCACAAAGATAGGAGGATACAGACTAGAGGTAGGGGGGGAAAGTTGCTGATATGTAACCAATTCTTTTGGACCTTCCATAACATATTTGACTCAGGAAGACAGAGACCATTTAGGATACTCCTACAGAGTCTACATAGAAGTTCCATAAAGCAGAGAACCCACTCTATAAAATTAGGGGATTTTCCAACTGTGTTTGTAAGCAAAACCAAAAGAACAACAAAATTTACTAATTAGAAAAACAACTACAAGCACATGCAAAATCAAGCAAGCTGCTACAAAACTTGAACACTGCATTTCTTCTTTGCTTACCAAGGATCACACTTTCTGTGAAACACACAGAGATTTTGAATGCCTGAAAACTACAGTCAAAACAAACCTACCATTACAAAATCAGATGACAGTCCTGTTTGGCATGGGTTGAGAAGTTCAAAGTTTCATCTCAGGCTTTCCATAAATTTAAGTGAACCTAATGTTATTTTCGTCATCTCAAGTTCAAATCTGTTTTGTTTTGTTTTGTTTTGTTTTGTTTTGTTTTCCAAAATGGAACATAGCAGGATTTTGTAAAATCAACACGAAACCAGGATAGATTGTGGAAAAATTCCAGAGAGATTCTCCAGTTTCAGTAACTCAGTGTCATCCAGATTATAAAATGAAAAGATGTAACTGTTAAAACTGTTGTAGAACACATTTTCAAACAAAAGAATGTTCTGGAGTAGTTGAAAATGCTAATTGCTTTTTAGTTTAATTAAAACAAAACATAACGAGAATAACTTTTAGATTTCTACCTGAAATCACAGGTTGTATTTCCCAGACTGTTTAGAAACAAAAGCAAATTTGAGCATAAAATCACTGTTTTCTGCATATCGACATACTTTTAAAAACAAAGAAAATGCAGCAAATAAAGAGGGAAAAATAATGATAGCTACAAGCAACTTAAGTTTAAGCCTTAGCATGCCACTGGAAGTGCTTAGATTTTACAACAGATGATCTTGTTCCGCATTTCTCATTTTAAAATTAGGATCTAACATTTTTACACCAACTTGTATCAAAATGCTTGAACCGTGTATTTACAAGCTACACTGCAAACAACGTTTAAAAACTGGAACACAGATCATTAGCAGACTACACATTTCCTTTCTTAATATCACTATCAATAAGATACACCAAAATGTTTAAAAGTACTAAAAGCTCCTGTATGACTGCTATTTGGAAAGGACATTGCAGAATATGAAATACGAGTAAATATTTTTATGAATACCAGTGATGTTTCATCCTGAGTGTCTGGTACATGTTAAGCAGCAACCTGTCTTAGGGAATAACTGTTATAAAGGTTGGCTATGTAATTAAGGATAAATTGAGATGAGGACACGGGTACTTTTTCCCCTTTTATTTTTGCTGACCTATGCAATAGCTTGTAAATATTCAATCTTGATAAGATACCTGAATGAAAGAGATGGCTAATAGTGCGCTACCTCTTAGATAACAAAGAAGCCGAGTTATGACATGCCTGAGCATTTTGTTTCGCTGACAACCTTAGAGAATCTATTGCAAAATCCAGAAAGTACAGGAACAAATTGTATTAATACTTAATAAGAAATTAACTGAATTTTCTATGTCTCTGAGAAAACCAGTTATTGTCACTGTCAGGCTGAGCAGGAGAGTGTATCCAGAGCCTGATTCCAGTGGCTAAATAGCAAAATGTGTTTTTCTTTCACCAAGACTTGATTATTTTAACATTCTGTATTACACTGAAGATAAGTGCCTGAATTACAGTCCAGCAGTGTTCTAGGAGTATAACACCGCACTGTTTCACAAACACATTTAACCTTCATTGACGAGCAATAGACTTACATCAATAAGCAGTAGAGGTTGCCAGGACTGGTTAGGCTCATTGCGTTGACACAGCCTATCACTTGCTGCTGCAGGAAACTCACTAATGCCAAGGACAGCTGAAACGGTGCTTTAGCGTCTAGTACCATCAGCCTGAAATGATACTGGTCAGAAAAAATGACATTATCTTTAACTTGGAAGGAAAATGAGTTTTCAACTGTTTTGTAGTGCACAAGCAGGAATATTTACTGTGACTAAATATTTTTAAATTTTTTTAATAATGAATTTTCAGAATTCTGCCTACCCCAAACATTAATGTTATATTGGAAGTGGTACCTTAGTACTCTCATAATTTGGCTTGACTAGACAAGGCCCTGCATTGAAATAGATCTAATCTTGTGCTGTATGAAATGACTTGCATATGCAAAATTAGAGTAGAGTTAGATTTCAGTATGACTAGTGAATTGATCAGATGTATGGCTTCTGGATGCTAACTACCACAGGTGGTACTAAAACTTCTTCTAAACTCTACTAAACATGCTCATCAGGTCATTTTCATATTGTTCTCTGTAATGTCTAAGATATGTGTAATACAGCCAGCTCTCAAGTTTGTAGCTTTGTAAACAGCAGACCCAAAAATTGACAGGGAACATGACATGGGCAACTGGTTGATTCTAGAAAGGGTGAGTTGAAAGAATAGGAAAAATGTATTTAGACTTAATTAAACATCACTTACACTTCTAAGTCAAGAATTTGAAAGTCAATTCATCTGCAAATCTTGGGGATTTTTTTCTTCTGAACTAGTAGACAGCATTTTACTCACAGAATAGTACCATATGAAAAATAGAGACATTAAAGAGTAACCTGACAGAAGTGAGTCAGTAGTTACACAACTACATTTGGCCACTGGTGGCAATGTGACAGAAGTATAAAAAAGACTGGAGAAGCAAAACAGAATCTTTCAAAACATCTGAAAATGTTAAAGGCGCTATATTCTACAGGACCTTGCACTCCTAAAGCTCATACTAGACTTCAGTCTTTCATAAGGATTTTTCATGTTCCATATGTTTTCTTTGTAAAGAAATTTGCAGCATAGCTGCAGTCTCACCCTTTGCATTGTGTCTGTGCAACTAGTTCCTGGTTTGCTTACCACGTACGTATCAATAACCAGATAAAAGGCCCTACTCAGGTGAAGTCAGGAGGAACTCATGGGTTCAGCAAGCTGAAAACAAAGGAGGTAAAGTTTTTCAACTTGTAAACTCTCAGACTCATTAGTAACAATTTGCACAACCCACATCTGTCGTAATGAACATGGCTGAGAAGAAATCACCTTTCAGTACAGCAGAGGGTTGATAAACCTTTTCCAGAGAACCGTCAGGAATAGACACATTTAGACCAGAAATTCAGACTCCAAAGATATTCCAGTAGGGGACAAAGAAAAATTTTTCAGATGGTATTGTCTCTGGGTAGTGTTAGCAGATATCTTAAAACTCCAGTTTTAAAGGCTGGTGAGCCCCGTAGGTATTCTAGCTAACAGACACTGGGCAATTAGAAAGGTATCCAATTATCAAGCAAACCACCTAGGATTGCACTTACGTTTGCTCTGCTTGTTTGCCTGATTTTAGTAGTCTGGCTGATATCCTGCCATCAAATCTTACTCAGTAAATGCAAATATGTGTGTTTGTGTGATTGAGGAGGGAGGGCTTATTACTCTAACTACTACCCTTGCCTAGTGTTGTGAGCACAAATTCACAAAGTGCAGTGAGGTGAAATAGGCAAACACAGGTTACTCCACCTTCATTGAGGTGGCAAATCCAAATCAAGGCAAATATATGGAGACTTTTGATGGTTCTGTGTTTGCAGAAATATCACAGACATAAGCTGGTAGTATCCCTGCCAAGATGCTTAGGGTAAATGTGAGGGCTGGCACACACAAACTTTGGGTGTTAGGAATATTTCCTGTCTGGCAAACGTAAGCTGGAGCAACAAGCAGGGCCTCCCCTTTGAGCAAGTCCAAACAAAACTCTCAATTTGTTGAACTGAGTGTAGAAAGTGAAACTAAAATGTAGATCCATGCCTCTCCAGTGAAATACTTACTGCTTTCACTGTATTTCCTTATACAAACATCATTTCTAGAAATCAAGCCAAAATAGAACAGAGAAACACTTGTGTCTCAGCCTCCAGTTCTCTGGCCAACATGAAGCACAAAGTTTTGGTAGTCTTCCAGAATATAAAATGCAATGCAGTGCTCAGTATTATGTGTCCTAATAGGCAAAAACTGAACAGAAACTCACATAACCGCACGCAGCAATAACAGCTTTCCAGAGCTGTTCACTGAGGGTCGGTGTGCCAGGTGCAATTTTAAGGAGGAACAACTGGGTGAAATCGCTGGTCTTTCCTGAGAGTAGGAGCATACTATATTTGCACTAACCCTAATTAAAAGACTCAGGACTTGCTACAAGCCAGCGACAAAGCTGGTGACAGTCACACATAGTTTTATATGATCAGACTGCTATGCTCTATTTTGCATGAAATAGCCCTCTGTACAGTGGGCTACGTGGGAAATGGACATGGGAAGACAAGATGGAAAAAGCAAGGAGGCCCAGTTAAGGGGCATGGTTTTCTTTAGTTTGTCACTTAGTGGTATTTTACATTTCAGCATTAAGCACAGGCGGCTGAGTCGCACAAGGAGCTGTCAGAGCAGCACAACAAATCATCAACTCACCTGCAGCAGCAATAGCAATCTTGCACTTTTTTGTGGTAAATGTTAGTGCTGAATAATGAAATAGAGCACATTAGGAACCAATGGCTGTAGAAGGTTTTCAATATTCTCATGTGTGTGAAATGGGTGTTATAATAGTTTTAAGTGGACAGTAAGGATCTTGCGGGAAAGGCAAAAATCCCCAAATGTGTACACTTGCACTGTCAGTTTCAATGCAAATACGGTCTGGCTGCAAACTACAGGAGCAAGAATCCTTTGTCTTATTTATTAGTATGAAGTATTCAATTTATTTTTGGTGTTTGTTTTTCTATTTAGTGTGGAATAAGAGCCTTAAATTATGATATTAAACCTTTGAAATGGCCTTGAAAGCACAGGGATTCAACAGTATACACAGAGCAAAATGCATCTGCCAAACTTTCTATTTTTACCTCTTTTGAGCTATTTTAATACCACTTCACTTGGAAAAGAAAACAGAGCTCCTTTTACTGTTAATAATATTTTATTCTGCTCTTTTGATCTGTATGCTTTGGTTTCTAATTACCTAAATGTCACGCAGGCCTAATAAATTGGATAAAAGGTATTGATTATGGCTCTGGTTTTTGTAGCTAAACTATAGAGTCAATTAATCTGTATGGTATCTTTAGGAAGATAATCAGTTATTAAAATTGAAAGGAGGAAGAAAAAATTAAACTGGAGTATTTCATCAAGTGAATCCACATCTAGCATATATTCACAATATATTCATACAGTTGTGTTTCAAAATAGTAAGCACTGAAAATTATTGGAGACCTTGAGGAGATGTTGGTTTCATGTTTTACCTGTCTTGCAAATCAGCCAAATAAAGGGTTTATCAAGCTTCCCAGGGTTTTGCCATCTTTTTAAAACAACCAAACAAACAAACAAAAACCAAGAACAAAACCAATGAAAAGCACAACACTTGGAGCTGTTGATATGAATATATGTGTGTGTATGTG
>NW_010157303.1:0-2581 GCF_000695765.1 Mesitornis unicolor
CCGAGCGATTCTGTGATTCTGTGATAAGAACATGCAATGAAGTCCCAAGACTGATCTCAACTGCAGACCCAGCAGACCCAATAATATGTGGTGGATATGGCATTCCTTACTTTATACCAAATGCCTTTAGAGTTTTCAAATGAAGTGGAGATCTGTTTCTCAGAGCTATGTAAAATGTGTATGCAGCATGGTAGTTCTACTAGTTCTGGGAAGAGTCACAGTTAGGAAGCTGGCAATCAAAACAGGATTGTTCAGAAGTTTTGAATAAATAATTGGTCTGTGAATCCTGCATCCTCAGCTGACCTAGATGTGGTAGATCTAATTATGTCAATCCTGCATACCTTTAAAAGCTGCTTTTTCTTTGTTGCCAATGCGTTTATTCTATTTCTTTTTAATTGACTGAAAACATGTGATTTCCCTATCTTTTTTTTCTTTATGTTTGATAGGGATGTAACATGTCTGGCTTTCTTGCTCTTCTAACATAAGAAAAATCCTGCATCTGGAAATTCTGGGTTTTGTTTTACAGAAACTATGAACAACTTAAGTATAAAAGAAAAAGAAGCACTTCAGTTGTTCAAGAAAACCATCATTGCCATGCAGAAGGAAACTAATGAATCTTGCTTTCTGCATGCTGGTAGAATATGTGAGTTCTGCTGACCTCAAATCACTCTCAGTTTAGGAGATTATCAGGGCGGAAAACTGTTCTCAAACTTCCCATGGAAGGTATATCATCTTGCAGCATACACAGCTATTTTGGCTACCAATGGGGACACGCTGCTGATTCCATATCCATAAAATCTGGAGAGAATTCAGGGCACACAGACTGGTTTCCCTTCAGCCAAGATGAAAAAAACCTGAATTCTATCCTCCAGATTGGAAGATTAAGAGGTGCTTAGCTGCCCAGATTGCATTCCCACATCTATGCACAAAATTGGGCCTTACTATATCTATATATAATTTTGAAACAGGGAGAAATTAATGTGGTATGCATATAAAGAGAAGTTCTATAAAATTTTGGAAATTAACATATTTGCAAATAAGTATAGTTTTGCAATAGAACATGTTAATACTCAGAAAATAATTTCAGGAAAATTTGTATTCCTTCAGTAAATATTCTTACTTTACCATGTATTGCCATGACATGTCCAACTCATATGGGCACTATTTTAGCATGATCTATAAAAAGGCAGGAGCCCTTTTCCATAATGGAGCTTGTTCCTCATATTTGTGACCCAGATGATTTCAGTTTCTTAAAGCGCTTTCTTCTCACAATGTTCCGTTCACTGTGAAATTAAGTTTCTGTATTATTTTATTTTTCTTTGTTACAGGGAAATGTGGTGATCCCCTAAACATGCAGCCAGCTTTTGAAGGAAAGACAAAGCTTCTCCTTAGATGTGATTAATATGTTATTGTTGCTTGTGGTACAAATAAGGGGGCTGTCACATGATTTTATTGGAAGTAAGTAGTCTTTCTCTCAACTCTGGTTCAAGCACTTGTTAGCAGTTTTCTCCTTAAGCCCTTCAGTGTGGTTTATAGGCAGCAGTGAATGCTAGTATGAATTTATACTGAAATTTTCTCTGATTAGAAAGTAATGAAGAATACAGAAAAAAAAATCTGAATTACTAAATATTTATTAAATAAAGTGTCAAATTTTAGGATAATTCAGGTGGGAAGGGACTTCAGGAGGTCATCTAGACCCATCTCTAGCTCAAACTGTTACTTCAGTATTTATGACTGGCCTTATTTAAGCACTCCTGGAAACTTGTCTAAAATGCTGAACCTGGTTCTAAGTACATTCATTGATGCTGTGGAGGTTTACCACTGGGAGCAGAGTTCAGCTTAATGGTAAGCACTTCTTAAATGTCTGTCTTCAATCTTCCTTTGAAGGTTGCATTCAATATATTCTCCCTGTAACTTTAGAAGACTTTTTCTTGGGTATGGATACAGCAAAGACAGACTTGTCTTTTCACTCAGCTTTAAATGCTTTAATTATATTTGACAACATTTTATACTGAGCTTGGCTCATTCTCTCACAGGAAGAAAGTATGCAAACTTTACATAGAAGTGGGCAGAAAATTCTGACTACATTTATTTGCTGAAGTGAAAGTCAATTTGCTTGAAAGGCAAGGCTTACACTTTTTTTTTGTTGAAACTTGAACGGGAAAATGTGTCTAGTGCCCAATATGGAATTTTGGATCAAAATGGCAAAGTAAAAAGCGGAACCGACTGCAGTTTGAAGCCCAGCACATTTACGTGGATATTGCCTATTTGGATTTCTCATCTTCTTGTTCATGCCCATGTTATTTTCCTCATCTCCACAAATTCATCTTTCTCATGATGAAATATTTTTGAAATTTTGAGTGTTTTGTGGCATGGGAAAAAACATTTCACATCCATTTCTACTGGCTGAAATCATAGTTTCAGTGAAGCAGCATGTAGCCATGGCTTATTTGATGACTCCATATCATCCCTGAAATATAGCAGAGGAGGCAGCTTAGAACATCATGTGTTATTATTGAGTGAATTTCATAGTCTAGGCCCTGCCCTGACACAATTCCATCCATCTACTGCAATGCATCCA
>NW_010157303.1:2612-5749 GCF_000695765.1 Mesitornis unicolor
GAATCTAGCATAGTGGGGCAAGAAATCTTATATATAAAAAGCTCCCACATCATTATTGTTTTATTGAAGATCACCTTTGCAATGATATTTATTTGTGACAAAGATTTTTAGCTATTTGTTTATTATATTATCTGTGGATGTTGAACAGAACAGATTAGTCAGTTCTTAAACGTGGCGAGCTCCTTGGCTGAAATTTTCCTGTAGTTTGAGAGCCCGTTCCAGACCACAAATTCTTGTTGTTAGGGTCTTGCCTATATTCTCCAAAGTATAGGTGATAATGTTGTATGTACCTGTTCTATTATAGGAATGATTCAATTTCAGCTAGATTTAACTGTAAAAAAAAAAAGCAAGCTGTTCTTTATTTAATTCCAGCTGTAAACAAGTTATAGCACAATATAAATGGAAGATGAAACAAAGGAACAAAAATTATCATTTTGTATAGGCTTTCTTTAAAAATCTAGGCTTCTTTGTACAATAGAGTGCTGCAATGTTTTTTTGGAGGGAAATAATTTACTGTGATGTGTATGAAATGGAATTTTGATAGACAGAATAAGCTACAATCCAGTACTAAACTATAGATTTTCAAGCAGATTGATGCAACAAATTGTTAGCAAATAGCAGTTTGCAATTTGATGCTAATTAGACATAAGGCAAATATGTGCCATGACAAATTAGCAGCAAACCATACTGAAAAGGATTAGCAAGAGCTGGCACAGAGACTGCTCGATTTTGCATACTTCCTTGTCTTAGTCTAGGAGGTCTAAGCCAGTTTTCCTTCTCTGTAAATAGGGAACCAGAGCAGAGATCACAGGCATGCTAGAATGCCTTTAATTGCATATTTGACATGTTTTAACTCTCTCTTAATCCCATGGAGGCTTTTCTCCATACTACCAGCTTTATTATCCTGGGAGATGATCAAGTACTTTATCCATTTAATATTATAACTAAATACATTATGAGGTAAGTAACTCACAGGGTTATTTACTTTAGCAAGTCTATTGTACTTATAGACATAAGAAAAAGCCCCATTCTCATTCAAAACACCTTTGCTTAACTTCCTGCAAATGTGTTTTTCAGCCGATTTAATTATTCATTTCATTAATAAATTAATTTTTGCTAGAGGATCATCACATTTCTTCGTTGATGTGCACAATGCTCTTGTAGCAGTTACTCTAGATCAAACTCATCATGATATTCAGAAGTGATAATGCAGTTTGGTTTTCAAACCAGAGTGAAGCAGGCAGGTAATTTTTAACCCAGTTCTTCAGACATGCCTGAATGCAAACATAGCTGTAAGTAAGTCTTTGAATTGAAAGCAAACTGTTCTTGCATCTTTAAAGGCTGGGATAATTTTGTTAAGATCAAGAATGCTAACCAAAAGCCACAGTAAAAGTACTTCATTATTAAATTTAAGCAGCTTATTCTTTCTTCATGTGGTTGGTTGGTTGCTTATTTTTTGAATTAAGAGTTTTTGAGGTAAGCCATCACTTTCTCCAAGCCTTGAATTAGTATTTGCTGATGTGTGCTTTGTCAGTCTGGATATGTAAAATGATGTGTTTATATTTCGAGGAATAATTTGGTATATCAGATGTTCTTAAATGTGCTTTCCCTTTCCAGATCTGAGTTTCTAAGGCATACAAAATATTTAACTTATTAGCCAATGTAAGATGCTTGGTTGTCTAAAAATATATATATTTTACATTCCCAGCATTCCTATGTCGATATACGGATCAAAAAAAATTGTTAAAAATAGTTCAAAGTTGCTAAAACATGATGTGGTTAGATGTATACACACATTTCAGTTAGCAAAATAAATGAAGTGGGAAAATAAAAGGCTATCTTGTACAAAAGAAACTTATTTCATAAGTCTTACAGCGAATTCCTCAGACAATTTAAACAGTGATCAATAACAAATTTTGCCACAGTGTCGTCTTCATGTATAAACAGTATGATAACACACTATTAAGAATTTACAAAAAAGTGATGAAAGAAGTTGTACTGTTTTAAAAAAAAGGGGAGAGAAAAAGAAAAAAAAAAGAAACCCAAGCTTTACTTGCAATTTCTGAAGGCATTTATATATTATTCACATAAAGGGCACTGTCCTGTAAAAGCTTCTGTGTGCACTGAGGCCTGGAGAAAGTCTTACTAGTATTGCCACGCTGTCTCTCACTGTGAATGTTTGTCTGCTCCCTTTTGCCAATATTTTTGCCTACTTGCCATATCACAACTGAAATTCAAGCAATTATCTTTATACTGATGAAAAATCTTAGAAAAGTTATTTGATTGCCCTCCTAGTACAAAGATATATTTCCGTTTTGTTGTCCATGAAATTGTGTTGTGTTCTTGGTTGGCAGTTATTTGCATATATTGACAGAGTGTAGCAACCTATTAATTGTTAAATTCAATCGAAAACTAGAACTAGTTTAAAGGGATACTGTTAAGAATTTTAGGATTAAATGGTTTGTATAAGTGCTTATAATTTTTTAGGGGAAATTAAATTCTAGTCAAACCTTTGCACATGGTATCTTCCCTCACAAAAGCATCAGAAATTTTCTGCCCATAATGTAGTTCCAAAACACCCTCACTGCTCAGTCTTATGACAGCTTTTCTGACAGTGCCTAAGCAGATTTTACATATTCATGTAGATACACTGTCAACCCAGATATTGCCTCTGTGAGCTTTGCTTATCCGTGCTGCAGTGGTGGTGCTGGCAAATCTTCATGTTAGAGTACAGATGTTTAAACACAACCCTTCTGTTTTGGTAGAATTATTGGGTAAGAACATGCTCTTCTGATGAACTTCATTAGGGTGACCTTGGTGTATCTGGGTCATTCAGGTACCTACTGACTGCAAAACTCATCAGGAGCATGTTGAGAATCTCCTTTGAGCTGGTGACCACTTCACAGCCACATTCCAGTTTTAGGCCTTCTTCACCCTCTGTAGTGAGTGGGTTGTTTATCTGGGGACTCGGCTTGAACTTTTGGTCTCTCCTGGTTTTTCCAAAGTGGCTTTGGGCATGAAAAGTGGTTGCGAATTTTTGAATGCAAATTTATTTCTAAGTAAGAAATAAATTTTCTAAGTAAGAAAGAAATAATAAATAATAAATAAATAAATAAATATATATTAGAATATACATA
>NW_010157304.1:0-10476 GCF_000695765.1 Mesitornis unicolor
TTTCTTCTCCATTATTTTCTCTTTTTTCCCCCCTATATTTTCCCCTTATTTTATCTTTTTTCCCTCATTTTTCCATTACGTTCTCTTTTTCCTTTATTTTTATTTTTTTTCCTTGGTTTTTTCCTCCCTTATTTTCCTCTTATTTTTCTTTTTCCCCTTATTTCTTCCTTTTTTAAACTTTTATTTTCTACCAGCCATATAAATATTTGTGTTAAGCACTGCTGCGCCTTGAGATCGTACTGAAAGCAAAGAGTCCCCGGCCAAGCCCTGGCCTGCTGGGGAATTCCTGTGCCGTGCTGCGTGGCTGGCCCAGAGAGCGTTGATCTTCCTGGGGGGGGGCCCTGCTGCAATAACAGGGCCCTGCTGTGGGCACAGCCCCACTCCAGGGCCAGCCTGCAAAGGAGCCGCTCCCCTCCAGGGAAATGGTTAAGGGGCTGGGGTTCAAGGTGCCCTCAAAGTTCAGCCCCATGGGTGCCACCTGCCAGGGGGTGCCATCCATAACAATGTGGCCAAGCCCAAAGTGCCCCAAAGCTGTGTGCCCTCTGTCAAGGAAGTGGATGTTGACCACTGCAGATAGAACAGGCTCCCAGCGTCGACTCACGCTGGCCCGGGGCCATGGTGCACAGAGCTGGCCACACCATGCCCATCAGCTCCAGCTCCAGAGGAAAGTGCCTGCTCGGATGCACTGGGGTTTACCCTTCTCAGTAGGACTGGGGACTTAGTTTCTTCTGCAGCATCTCTTTCTCCTCCTCCCTCTCCATATGGACTCTCCTACACGAGGAGTCATTTGAGAGAAAAGCAATTAATGTTCCCCATGCAATCCAACCCTGTGATGCTTCCCGACCCATCATGCTTAAGCAAGAGAAGTTATTCTTCATTCACTAATTGCCTCACATTATCGGGTGCAAAATGTTAACGTGTAGCTCTGCAAGGAGAAGGGTGGGTGGCACAGCCGCATACTGACATGCAAGGTGGCAACACGGGAGTGGAGGAGGAATTATTTAAAACGGTTATGATGGGGGTGGGGACGGTGAGAAAGGAGAAATGAAAAATGAAAAATGAAAGAACAACCCTGTCCAAATGCTGCAAGGTCAGCACAGTCTCACCTGCTCAGAGCTGGGCCTCGAAGGGCACTGGTGCCCCCTCCGGTCCCACTGTGGAGCAGGGGGGACAGAGGGACGAGCTGTTCTAGTGATGGCACTGGGGGGATCCTACCTGGGAAGGCAGAGCCCCTGCCCAGGGACCACTCCAATCTCCACTGGGATCAGCCACACTGGATATGCAGCCTCTGCTTCCTCTCCTGCTCAATGGGTACAAGAGGATCCACCATACCAAACCACTTTACAACCTGCAGTTAACAGAATAAAAAAGGAAAACACTTTCTTTCCCTCCCCATTGATTATTTTTTTCTTGCCTTGCTATTATTTAACTCCCAGAAGTATTTCAGGGCACAGAGTGTGTTGTAAAGCAGGGACATGCAGGGGAGGGGGTTTATTTATACTTTCACACGGACCATTGGGGCTGCAGTGTTGGCCCCTAGGCTGACCTTGCTTCTTCTTCCTTTGCCGTTTGGCAGAGTAGAGCCTGATTTTGTCCTAAACTCAAGGTAGGAGCCAACGGTGGGGTGTATTTGGGAGCTGGGTGCCTTTGGGGAAGGAGGATGTTCAGGACAGGGTCTGTGTTGGATTTCTATTCCCCCACAATGCCACCCAAGACCATTTCTCCCTGGCAGAGGGTAAGCAGCTGTGGCAGAGCCCAGGGCGGCTGATCTGGTCCTCCCATCCCCGGCACGTGGAGGTGGTGGCATCACACCCCGGGACCATCCAACCTTCAGCGAGGCATTTACGGCTGCTGAGATCATCACATCCCCTCCGTCTCCTTGGTGCTTCTTTCCCATGGCTTCCCCGCATGCCACCTCACTCCTTAGTCACCCGCACGGCCTCCTAATGAGGATTTGTCTGACTGCAGCTCTGCAGCCGAGCAGTCCCTCCCCACTACAGCGAGGCGGCTTCATTCTGTGCCTTCTCCCACATCACAACACCACACACCTCTTCCTTCTCATTGGGAAAAGCCAGGCAGGCTGAGCGCTCTCCCCAAGGCATTTTCCCCAGTCTTCGGGTAATTTTGGGGCTCTCTTCACCTTTGCTCCTCTGAGCACTGACCAGAGATACTGCCCTTCCCCTCTGCCCCTTTTCTTCCAAGACCAATAGCAGTAAAATTCACTATTCTTTGACCCACACTCACCTCCCATTTCCCTCCACAACCTTGGGCCAGCTTTGCATTTTTGGGTACACCCCCACCAACCCCAGAGCAGGGGGGCAATGCCCCAGCTCCAGCATCGCCACAGCTGTGAAGTCAGGCACAGCAACGCCTGATCCACTCCCTATCGCAAATATTGTCAGAGCACAGACTGAATTTAATCAAAGTACAGCCAAATTCAAGACTCAAATGCGTAATACGTGAAATTTAGACTTGTCAGGCACAGACACAGCCTATGTTTGACTTCAGGGAATGAAAGGGCAAGGCAAAGTATCCTGCACAGCACACTGAAAATTCACGATGAGGGGATAACTCCTGGTTGACTGCAAACCAGGCAGCTTTCCTGTCAAGTTGACATCTTGGCATGGAAACAACCTCTCAGGAGATGGCTCAGCCCAAGGGCTGAAGCCCTGTGGCCTCAGAACATGTTTCACAAGCTCATGCTCTCCCCATTCAGCTCACATTTAATACAGCGCTTCTGAGGCTGAATGCAGCACTTGCACAGTGCACAGAGGGTTTAAGCTGTCTTTATTGAGAAATATAGCAGGAGTTAGTTGTCAAAGCTGTCGTTAAACTCAAGAAGTAATAATCAAACACACCCATGCAAAGTGATTGAGCTCTGTAACTCCGAGACTGGTACATGCAAAGGAAAAATGAATGTGAGCAGCCTGGCTATAAAAAACACGTTTTTAGCCTAGTCAACTGAGCCATTAAAGAGGAGGAAAAGACACCCTCATTTGTGCGCCAGGAGCGGCTGAGCTATTTGTCTGGTGTGTCAGCGCTCCGCTTCGTTAGCTTGTTTTTAAGTTTCCTATCTCTGTTTAACACCTGAAGAGATGTTAAATGACAAAGCCCAAATGAAACGAACACTGTGTGACTCCTGCAAAGCCTTTGCTGCCATCATCTCCCAGTTCTCACAGAAAACTTCAGGTGAGGAATTGCCTGCAAGAGTTGAATCATATCTTTAACCAAAAACATTGCTATTAGGTGACTAAGACCAAAACAATTGTCTCCTTTTATTTATTGCAATTGATGCTGCTATTAAAAACCAGACAAGTCCCTTCCCAGCCCCCTGTGCTATCAGGTCTGCGTGCGCTGATGAAATGCTGCAAAATGCAGGTGGAAAATAGTAGGGATGCTTTGGGGGACGCTGAGCTGTTTTACTGGAGCAAATTCATATCGGAAAAACCAAATTTAACTGGTTTTCCCCTACAAACCCTGTCCGCCTGCACCATCTCCTGAGAACGGTGTGTCATCCAGAGCCTTTGCATTTTCATGAAGCGGAATTGAGTAGAAGTGAAACAAACCAAGCTCTGCTCCCCCCTTCCAAATGTTCACAGCGTTGGGAGGGAAGCCAGGAGGCTTTAAGAGATGTTTTAAGAAGCTGCTCCCCTGCAGCACATGGCACCACAGCTGCCCCCCTGCAGCACCGGCCCCGGGCTCATCCTACCCAAAAACATCTCCCACCACACCACAGCCATCTCTGCTTTTATCTTTGGATATCACGGGGTTTCAAGGCTCTGCCCTCTCCAAAAAATCAAATCCAAATTCTAAACAGCCTTCAGTCTAAACACTCACTGTTTGTATGGTGGGTCAAGCTGTCTACAGCGTTATTGGTACATCCTTGCTCCCATGATGAGATTTGCTTGGACATAAAATTTAAGAAAGACATGAAAACATCTGACAAAGCAAATTACAGCCCTATGGCTCAGGAAAACATGCTTTCCTGGTTGTTTTCCTAATTTACACCCTCAGGGTTTTTCAGGCTTTGCTGAAGCTGTGGGAACAGCGCTCCCTTCCTCAGGCTGACCTGACTTCAGCCAGCCCGGGGTCCTGAATCCATTCATCTTCTGGAAACTCTTAGATCTCCCCAGGAGCAAGGTTTTCCCTGAATGTCTTTGACTTCACCCATCTGAAAAGCAAGATAAGGTCACACATGAGCTGCAGTGCACTGCGTTTGCCTGAAGCCTGGCTTTATAGAGGCAATGGAGGGATAGCCCCCAGCCAACCTGCGCAAAGGTGAGGAGTTTGTGGCACCCCCAATCACGTCTTTTACCCTTCAGCAGTCATTTCGTATCTATTCCTCCTCAGCTTTCCCCAACAGGGCTCAGCCAGGCTCTTCAGATAAATAAAACCCAACATCCGAGAGCTGCCCATGCTGTGGCTGTGGTTGGATGGTGTTAATCGTATATATGGGATATTGGCAACTGTTTGAAGCTCCTGCTGCCACCACAAAGCAGTGCTAAAGAAATGACTTCAGAATTACTGCAAGCATCATGCTGTGCATAATTGCAACAGGGATGATACACATGTGGGTTTTATTATTATTCTAAAAACACACAATTGGGAAAGCTAATATTTTTAATGGAAGTGGTTTCAATGCTAGTATTTATTTGCTTATTAAACGGTTTAGCTGGAGACAGAGCATCTTCAAAGGAGGATTTTTTTTTCCCCCCACAATGGCTATCTGGGACTATAGTGCTATATTATTATACATGACAAATATTTCCTTATTAGCTTTTTATTTCAGAGAACACATTTAACTGACACCTCCCTTGCTGACAGCTTACCAAGCTTCAAAGCACTACTCCTGCAAGGATTGCAGTGGAGCTGGTCCAGATGAAGCTGTAGCCCAGTTGACACAAGCTCCACGAAAGGAGTTTTCCCCCATTTTTGGAAAGCTTAAAGCTAAGGTCAGTGTTGGGACATGTACACTGTGTGCATTTGGGCTGCCTTTTAGAGGGCATGATGCACTTCCAAGCTGTGACCACATTTTGGGGATTAACCTGTGGTCACCCCAAGCCAGAAATCAAAGCTCTTCTCCATCTCCCTGGGGTACTTGGCTGCTGCAGGGAGGACTGCAATGGTCAGAGCATCACGCCCTTGCAAAGCACACGGCTATGGCAAACCACAGCAGCGCTGCATTCTCCTCACTCCCTTTCACTCAAGGATGCAGTAACAGAAAAGCACCCTGATCTTTGAGAAATCTTGTCAAGATAAAAAAAAAGGATCTCTCTGCATTCACACAGAGGCTGGAGCACCCCCTTGGTGCCCCATGGCTCGCAGACCTGCTGCCAAATCCAACTCTCCCCCTTGACGACCCCTCCATCCTGTTCATGGTGTCTTTGGCACTTCCCCCTTCAGCACTTCCAATCCCCTGTGGCTCCCCAGCCCAGTCCGCTCCAGCGCAGCCCGCAGCTGTGCCAATACCAACACGTGGAGGATCCGGCACAGTCGAGACCACCACTGAAGGCAGGAGCCTGGCCAAGGGTGGACCACCACAGCTCTTCATCAGGACATGCAGCCCCCACAAAAGCATAAATCCATATGGTCATTTAAAACCAAAGAATGCGCAGAGAGAAAGCAAAGGATCATCCAGCACAACTCATTAGGGTTCATGCCTCTGCTTTGGTAAACTGGCAGACCCATCAGAGCTTCATAATGCTACCAGAAGACCCCTTTTACCTAGTCAGCCCCAACAGTTGTTTCATTTATTTATCAGAGACCCAACCCCACGTCTCAGAAATTAATAAAGGGAAAGGCTAGGGTTTTGCTTGCATTGTGTTTTATGCAGCTGCAACACGATCATCCCCAGGGATCGCCTTTCCTCCCTTTGGACAGGTGAGGTAGAAGCCATCGTCTGTGGGTATCAGGCAGTAACTCAACTCCACAGACCCAGATAGACGCTGCCCTGTAAGCTTCTGCTGGGGAGAAACTGCCTCTGCCGCCAACGCAGACCCTGCTGCGGGGAGAGCTCCCACCACCATGCAGGTAAGGGCTGCGGCTCCTTGCTCAGGTGCGGCTAGTGTGAGGCTGGGACCACAGGGATAACAGCTTTCCCTTTGCCTTCTCACCCTGCCAGCTTTCCTATGGTATTGTTAGGCCAAGTACTAAAGGCTCTCCTTTGAGGACACATAGTAATGTTGTGGGTCCTCATTAGCATCTCAGGCCTTCAGTAAGAGCTTAAAAACAGTCAGAAAATATTGATAGTTATAATATATTATAGTTATAATAGCGTTATTCCTTAGTATCTCTATGTGTGGATGCACAGAAAAGAGCCTTCAGAATGTCCTCAGTCTGGGATCTCGCTGTGGCACTAGGAGGGTTGCTTAGGTTTCTAGGAGGAAGAAAGCCTCACGCTAATAATGCAAAGAGCATGGTTTTAAAAGTCATTATTCCATTTTGTACTAATACATTATAAAATGAAGGAAAGCCTTTATGTTTTGGTAGCAAGAGTTCAGTGTCTGTGTCTTCCCTTCCCCAGCTGACGCTCTGCAGGCTCCGGACTCATCAGTGGTGCTTCATCCTCTTTAATATCTTGCTTTTCCACATGCTGCTTTTTGGAGCAGATTTACTGGAGGAATACTTCCTGCGGCCATTTCCTCTTTCTTACACCGATGCAAAGGTTCTCAAAATAAGGGAGAAGGCCAGCAAGCTGAACACAGATGTTTTAAAGGCCAATCTCTCTTACGCTGTCAGCAGTGCAGCAACATGCTCTGACCAAGGGATATTTTTGCTCATTCTTGTCTGCAGCAGCCCAGAAAACAGGACAAGGCGCAACGCCATCAGGCAGACATGGGGCAACGTGACAGACGCTGGAGGTTATGCTGTCCTTACTGTGTTTGCTTTAGGAAAGCCAGCTTCAGTAACCACCCAGCTGGAGATCAATGAGGAGTCTCAAAAGCACAGAGACATTATCGAAGGCAGTTTCATCGATTCTCCCGAGACGCAGACACAGAAGATGTTGATGAGCATGGAGTGGGCAGTGAGCTTCTGTCCCCATGCAAGATACATTCTTAAAACAGATGAAGATGTGTTTATTGGTATCCCGAGTCTGGCTGGATACTTGCTCAGCTTAACGCAGCTAGAGGACATTTACATCGGGAGGGTCATCCATCAAGGAGTGCCCGACAGAGACCCCAAAAGCCCTGGCTTTGTTCCCATCCACCAATACTCAGGAGAGTTTTACCCGGATTACTGCGACGGGAGCGCGTTCGTCATGTCCCAGGACGTCGCTCGCAAGGTGTATGTGGCCGCCAAGGAGGTGCCAGCTTCGGTGCCCCCAGATATCTTCGTTGGAATTTGTGCTAAAAGAGCTGGCATCACTCCCATTCACAGCTCTCGATTTTCTGGAGAAAAGCACATCAGCTACAATCGATGCTGCTATAAATTCATTTTCACCTCTTCCAACATGAAAGAGGACGAGTTATTTAAAGACTGGGAGGAAACAGGCGATGGGAAAGACTGCTCATTACTGGAAACTTACTACAGTCTGGTGTCCTGCAAGGTTTTGACCTATATTGATAAATTCAAACAGTTTAACTTAGAGAGAATTAAAAATGAGGTTCTTCATTTTGCCAATTAAGATTTAAATTCTGTACAGAAAGTCTGAAATTTCCTTTACCAGCTGCTTTAACTTGTTAACACTCAGTAATAACGATCTCCTCTCAGTCAGCTCTCCTCCCTTCAACAGCAAATGAATTCAGTGCTGTAGTGTTGCAGCAGAAACTGTAGCTATGCAAGTACCTACAAGTGCATGCATAATAAAATAAAAAATAGTATTCCAATAAGCTTTGTCTGTATCCAATATTTTCTAGACCTTCCAAGTCCTCTACCTTACACCAAAACTTGATCTGCATTTTTCATCTGAGTGAGGCATCACCTACGTCCACAGTATTTTGTAACAAAAGGGGAATATTTCCATCTGCAAAAGGGAGCTGCTTCTGAGCAGTCTGTTACAGCACCAGTGAAACTACAGAACAGCTTAGAGCAGGCACAGGCATCGAAACATCATGGGAATTGCTGAGGTAAACAGCCTGGGGAGATTCTGGACAAGAAATCTCACTTACATGCTAAACAGTCTTGTATTGCTGTCACGCCTGGCAGCAGAGAAACACCGAGCAGCTCGGTGCCGTAACATTCTGCTGGGGAACAGCATCAGCAGCAACATCAGCACAAATCCACCAGCACACTGGTAACACCAGCCTTATGCACAGTGTAGAAATTCCCCACATTAGGGCCCAGCCACAGAACACAGCCCTGCCCATGCCTGCATCCTCTAGACCGACTCTTCCTTAGCAGCTTTTTCGGCAGCAGAAAGACGAGCTGGGCAGAGCAGTCCTACCGCTGTGAAGGACATGAGGGAGGAGATGCACACATACCTCTGAAGTTCCCATCTGCTCTTCCTGCTGTGACTGGAGGAACCGGAGGTGTGCTCCAAGGGATCCACAGCTCTGAAGGACCAAGTTATGCTGCTTGTTCACCAGGGTCGAGTTATGAGCTTCGGTTTTACAGGGTTTTGTTTGTTGGTTTTTGTTGTGTTTGGCTTGTTTGTTTTTCTTTAACTAAGTACACCAAGTTTACCACGTTACCACAATTCTCCTTCTCAGTCATTCAATTCCTGTTTTCCCCAATTATGTCCACCTGTTACTTTAGCAGAGGGGAGGACAGGGACAATACTCTTCCATTTTTTCACTGCATGTAAGATACAGCAGCAGCATCATCCAAACTGTGTGGCGACGTATAGGATGGGTAGGGAACTGCACGTAAATAAGGGGGGTCTGATCAATTAATCAGAATGTTGAGCTCAAAGCTCAACAAAACAAAGCATACGTGCATATATAAAAACCCCTTTGTTCGGCATCTCTGTGCATTCTAAAATATTGTATTTGGCAAACGTACCATGCAAAGCAGATGCTAAAGACTTAGCACACAGAGTAGCCTTGAAAAGCGACAGCTGAAAACACACGTGGAAGAGAGTCATGAATTGCAGAAAAGGTTTATACACTGGTTTCTTTTACCAAGATTTCAGTACACAGCTCGTACTGAGCTACCAGCACACAAAGCCACCTAAAATAACAAAGCTGAACTGTCCAATACAAGTACAAAATAAGGACATCCACACCATTTCCTTTGTAGTGCTTTCATGTTTTGGGGATTTTTTGGATGCAGGATTCGTGAAGCTTCTGCACTCCGTCCACAAATGAGACGCCGTGTACCACATTTCTCACTAGCAGATGTTTATTACGCACATCGAGGATGAAAGCGTCAGCAGCAGCACAATGTCAGATGACAACTTCTGTACATATTAGATCACAAGCAACGAGGCAGATCACCTGCATTCAGGTAACACTAAACATTAAGGGATCTTCCCCAACTGCCCTGCTCCTCTGAGCCCACTTTGACTCCACGCCAGCAATTTTTGGCAGGCAATGCAATCCCCTCAGCCACAGCTCAAAGCCAGTACGAGCAAGAAGAGAGTTACTCATTACTACAACATCCTGCTTCTCCTGGCAGAGCAGGGACACAGGGCCAGTACTTTCCACAGAGGTATACCTGACTTGGCAGGCTGCTAAAGTAACCCCCAAAGTAGTGATTTCATGGTTGATCGTTCTCTCCCAAGCTATCCCTCAAATTTTTTTCTGACATCCTTAACAAAAATAATATAAACCTTTTGTATAAAGTACATTGTGGTCTCTGTTTATGAGCAAAGACACATCCCGTGTCACTGGACTGTGCAGTTAGCTCCGCATCTCACTCAAAGGTAGCTGACCATTTCCAGAGGAAGGTACTCGACTTGTAAGGTAATACATTTCCATCCTCCTAATTCAGTTCATACTCCTGAACACGAAAACTTCGTCTTCTTATCCCTTTTATTCTAAGTCAGGCAACTAAAATCCTACATGTTTTAAAATAAGACTTAAAATTAAAAAAATCACCTCTGTTAAAAAACAGTGTAAACAACTTAAGATTTGGCTCTGAAGTAGACTTGTAGTGCTCATGCTCCTCTTGAGCAAGAAAACCGAGCTGCCATACAAAGTCGCAGTTAACAAGGAAGACAAAAGCTCCCAATTTGGTTTTATACACTAGAGCGTGCACTCATTTCTTCTAAAAAAAAGGCTAAAAGGTTTTTTATATCCTCTGCATAAAATGTAAACAATATCTAGGATTCTTTTTATTCAAGCAAGACTCACATCCAGCGAGTTGAAAACAGAAGAGAATTCAGGTTGCACTCCCTCATGTGGACAGAGCACTACTGGCTTTCTCTTACCAACAGGGTTTCTGACAGAATACGCTTGGCTAGAAGAGATGTTCCATGCAAGTGCCAACTTCAGCAGATATAAATGAAGAAAAAAGAGAAATTATGGCAGCATCTGAGGTTACAAACCTCAAGGTGTTTTGGTGTTTGGTTTTTTTAACTGAACTATGACCTACTGA
>NW_010157305.1:0-6458 GCF_000695765.1 Mesitornis unicolor
GGGGGGCAGCCCTGCCTTCGCCCCTGGGGGCGCCCAACGCAGCCCAAGGCAGAGGAGGGTTGTTTAAATTTAAAAAAATAATAATAAAAAAATGAAAAATTAAAAGTACGAGCATGCGAGCTGTGGGACACGCACTGGAGCTACCCCTGAGTTGCGGGATGAGCCTGCCCTAGCTCGGCTGCTGTCAACTGGCCCCACACAGAGGAGAGGGAGCCAGCAGTGCTTGGGGTTAATGGGATGTGCAAAGGAGCTGGGGAACTGCACTTCTTCCTCCTCGATGAGCCATCCTTCCTCGCCCTCGTTTTTCAATTTTATTTTCTGTGTCGCACTGCATGTTTCAACTTAGGCACTTTTAAAACTCCTGGTTGTTGATGCATATCAAAGTATGGCACTGCTTGCCACAGCCAAAACTCAGCTCATGATAGCACCTGCTATGGTTTGCTGTAGTTAAGGTCAATGTAAATAATAATAAAGAAAACTCTCACTTTGATTTGTATTTATTTTACACCAAAGCAACTAACCATGCTAGACAAGGGATTACAAGAATTTTGCTGAGAACGTCTCTCATCGCAGTAGACTGCAGTTTTATCCTCATGTTTTCTCAGGTTTACTTTACATTTTCACATCTCAAATCAAAACGCACACCTTTACACTAAACTGCACCAGGTTTCCCATACTTCTAGGAAATGGAAGTACTGCAGGCAAAATGAGCCAAACTAGATTTATTTCTTGGTTATTCAAATTTGAGCGATTCTCCTCTGCCTTGTCATTGGCTGGTTTGTGTACAATGGGTCAGAGGGTTTTGGTTTTTTTCTTTTATAAAATATGACTGTTTAAAGAAATGCATTTGGGTTTGAATTTTCATATTCTGCTCTCAAGTCTGAAAAGACCTACACATGCTTACACAGCAACAGCCTAACTATGTGGTAACAGTTGGGGTTTTTTTCTTGTTATACAAGAGAACCTAAACAAAAGAAACCCACAAATATTTAAAGCCTAAGTAAACTTACTCAAACAGAATTTGTGTATGCAGGACTAAATTTAACCTTCTGGGAATAAGAGAATGCAATAGGATCAAAGAGACAAGTCACTCATTTCCTAGATTAAATAGACCTCTCTGTCCCTCATTGATCTCTGCTGATGTCAGTGCTCCTTGCTGTATCTTAAAGCACTTCACTTGGATAAACAACTTGCCTTCAAAAACCAGACAAGAAAAGCATTCAAACTGGCTAAATCTAAACCACTCAGTAAATTTCAAATATTTCAGGTCTAGCCCATTGGCCTAACTCTTGTTGGCTCTTCCTACAGGAACACAGTGTCGTTGATTAACAGTCAAAATCTCTTGGTCTCTTGACCAGAGAGGCCTGAAGGTGCGCTGACAACTGGAGAATTCACATCTGAGCACCACTCAGGAGCCACCACTTGTCCTCCTGGGTGTGGACAGACTGGTGAGCTTCAATGTTGATCAATGCCCAGCAAAACCAGAACCTTGCTGCTGCATCAGGAAGATGGAGTGAGCAAGACCAAGTGATTCCTACAGCTCCCCCACAGCTTCTGAAGTTGTCTGTGCTGCAGTTTCTGGCAACTGAGGTCCCCATCATCTTGACCTGGAAGAAAAGGAATGGCCTGGCTCCTGGAGCTTGCTTCAGTTGTTAATTCCCTCTCTTTCCCATGACTATTCAGAAAGGAAAAGATCAAATATATATTTAATATCACTGTCATTCTACTTCACCTATCCTGTGATCATAAAGGACCCCATGGCACCTACAGGGACATAGAAAGTTTTCTCCTTACTGGAGAACAGTAGGTAGAATCACAAAATTTTATTCTTAAATGCACCTCATTACTGCTTTGATCTCCTTTATGATCAGTCAATATTTATTAAAAGTAGTATCCACCCTAAGGTAGGTAGACTTTCTCTGTTCTTATACTACTCAGAAGCTTTGATAGGAGCCACACCATGAATGCATTTACTCTACAGAGGTGGAGTATTTAATCTGCAGGAGATGACAACTGCCAGGAAAGCCAAGAAAAACCTCACACTGACAGTAAGCACAGCTTGTCCTATTACTTTCTGGTTTGTATTCCTGTATTACTCCTTACATTTTATCTCATATATGCTGTGTTTTACACTTAGCTTGGTAGGTATAATTCAGAAAAAAGCTCATGGAAGGAGAAAAAGTACTCAGAAAATTTCATAAGCCAACCTTAGCAGAGGTTAGCTTCTGTCTCCCCCTCAGCAACATCAAGGTTTCCAGCAGAATCAGCAGATGGAGCTTTCCTACTCTTGGTGGTCAGCGAAAATATATGTGGTTATGTTGTCCACTCTATTCTGGAAACTGTAAGAGGTCACACACACTGATGCTATGTGAATTGTTCTAGAGATATTATAGGGACAGAAAGTTTTTGATTTCCCAAAAGCAACCTTATGATGAGGTTGGTATTTGAAAATGCTCATTAACATCTGCTGGGATAGCAGTTGCTTGTTCTTGAAGGGTCCTCCAAGTCTACAGGGGACCAGTTTATGTCAACTGCTTTTGGACAAGCTTCTAGGAAAAAAGCCAAAAAGGCAACTCACAAAAATAAAATAGTGGTGTGTGAGCAATTTTCATGACCCCACCCTCAAGTTTAAATGGCACTGAAAAATGAGAAAACCTGCACGTGGTAGTGATTGGGCCCCTGGTGCTCAACTCACCCTTCTGGTGTTCCCAGGCAGAAACATCCCACCAGCCAAAGGAGAGGCAGGCAAGCTCCTGATGACTGCCACTTAGTCTGAAACACACCACCGATTTAGGACCAGTTATGCTACATTGTGTTTTGGCAGGATATGCATATGTGTGTAATCAGCACTTGCACAGCTGTGGATGCGCATAGCTATCCTGGGTGAAGCGAAAGCAGTTCTAGTGCCCTGGTTTATACATGGCTGCTGCTGGCCTGTAGTGGCTGAAGAGTATTGGTAAAACATACAGAAGTTTGACACTGTTCAGTAGTTAATGCTGCAGTGGAGTCAGAAAAATACATGGATACTCCACCCCTTGCAGCAGAGGCATTATTATTAAAATTAAAAGCAGCTATTCAAAAAACAGATTGTTGATAGAGAGAGAATGAAGCATTTTAGATTCATTAATGATCCTTGTTTTGTCTCTTTTCTCTTCTGGCTCCTCAATACTGCAAGGAAGTATGACAGCAAAATGTTGATCCTTGTAATAACAAATAATGACATTTTGGGAAAGGAAAGGGGAGAAAGGAGAGCCCTGGTACTGCAACACAGCTGATCCTTTAAAGAAAAGAGACAGGATCCTTCACTTACTCATACCATAACAACTAAGTTACAGCCACCAAACATTTATTAAACACAATAGCAAGTGAGACAGAAAAATATCAGACTTCAGGTTAATTTGTTAGTAGAAAAAATGTGATATTTATAAGCTAGATAAAACACAAAAGGTCCATGAGAGAAAGTGGGGACTACTCAGATGGAGATGTAACAACACTGCCTGAATCATGGTGCAAAAAAATTAAGTACTCTTCTTTATGCAACCAACCACTTACACTCACTCACACCTTCTTTCATAATTACAGGTGTGGGCCTGTGTCTTAGCATAGCCGTACCTTCTGCAAAAGCAGTAGCTGTGCCCTTTCTCCCCAGCGGAACCCACTGCTTGCCAGGGCAGTGAAGAGCCCCCAGCCAGCACGCCTGGGGACGCTTTGGATTCCTTTGCCCATTGCTAGTTTCATGCTATAGAGAGAATTCCTATACACGAATATATATTAAGGCACATATACTGCTCTTATACAAGAACAGATGTTAAGAACAACTTATAACAGCACTCCCCCCATTACCATAGGCAAAAAATAATAAACACTTTATAGGCAGTACTGGACCAGCCAGTTAAAAATGTCATTTTGGGGGTGAGCATACATTAAGATGTCTTTGAGAGCTTCCAAATACTGAGTGCACACCTTCAAGCAAGGCTCACAGATAAGCTCCAGCGTTTTGAGGCATTGATTACTTACAGACACATTCCAGACGTTTCAGCCATCACACTCTCCTGAAAAAAAAAAGACATGATGGCCAAAATGTTGGGAATGTACCAGTAAATATTAAAAAGCTTAAAATTACTCAGCTTATCTTTTAGCCTTTTTCAAAATGACATACTGAGGATGTCAGGCCTAGCCCAAGGAAAGGTGGTAAAACAAAGAAAGTCTAATTAACATAGCGATGTGTTGCAATGGAGTTGGTTTAGAAAGAAAACTGATGATGAATAAGTACACAGAAACACACCAGTCATGATCCTGAGAACTATCATTTTGAAATTTTGGGAAAGCTCAACTGAAAAACCAAGGATAAAACAAATGCAATCCAGCTTGTTAAAAGAAAAAGTCTTTTGTTTAAAGTTTTTCCCTTGACCTTCAGAAGTTTATTATTTAGAAATACTATGTTTCACATTTACTCTTTTTTGAATTTTTTCTGTATTGGCCTGTGGAGAATGAAGGCTGAACACATTTCCTAAGCAGGACCCTGATTCATCCTTCAGAATCCAAACAACTGCTAGGCAGCCAGGGCAACCGCTCAGTAGCTTAAAAACTTAGGGCACATGTAAGAATCCAGTGTATTTGAAAAATACTGCAGTTAATTTAGTTAACTTAGTCAAGGAATATAGTCTGTTACCTCATGCTTTTTGATACATAATACAATAGTAGTCCAACATAATAAAAGCGAAGCTTGAAGCAGATACAACCTTCACTTAATTTGCAGAAATCCTTTTGCAATGTTTCTGGAAGGTAGGCACCACACAAATATAATATTATTTATTACCTCCTACTGTATTTTAACCTATTTACTTTACCCTCTATATTACCCACATCAACTCTCAGTGCTAGTGTCAGGCAGAAGAGGTCTGCAGCCTCTCTCTACTCCATGACAGAAGCTCTTAGAAGGAAACATGAACGCAAGATCACCAGAAGCATGTTTTACTCAAAGCCAGAAAACGACAACAGCATTTAGGAGATGAGAAGGGCAACATTCCTCTGGGTGGATTTTAAAAGCCAAATTTTGTAGCAATGTTTTAATACTCATTACCTCCTGTCCCCAAGAAACAGTTATCTTCTCAAAGGAAGAGCAGCAGTATAAACATGAGCAAAAGCATGTATCTGTATACTAGATGAATGTCCAGAAAGATGGGAAGCTGTGATTGAAGACTTTTGCAATACTGAAGCTGATACCAATGCCTAGTAGTTAACATTCAGTCACTCAACAAATATTTATCTAGAGGCAGTGTAACATACCTATTGCAGAACTTTGAGTTTTAAAAAGAGCCAAGAGATTCTTGTTGGGTTCTGTTTGGTTTGTTTTCTTTTAAAAATTATTTTAGGAACCTAAATACTGGTCAATGCAGCTCCTGAAGCTCTTAATATCTGGCAGTGACTTCTAGAGAGTTTGCATAGCTCGTGGGTGATGCTCAAGCCTGTACTGACTCTCTGTATGGCAGCGAATTTTGCTCTAACATAATCCCAATGAAAACTCAGGTCAGAATGAAACTGAAGCAATGAGCTGTCTTCTTCCCAGCACTAAATGCTGATTTAACCCAAATTCAGGCAAACAGACTTGGGCTTTGTTTTTATTCACAAAAGACTAATTTACTTTAATGAAGTTCTTGAAAAGTGTTTGTTTTAAACCAGTCATTCTTAAATTACTGATGTTTAACAAAGCCACTGAACCCATTAACTCTGTGGACACTTGCCACCTAAAAAAGGTGACAAATTATTGTAAAACTGCACGAAATTCCTAAATTCATCAGGTGCTGCTGTACTAAATGCCAAATCCCTGCCAAAAAATTACTTTTTCTGGAAGCAGAAAACCATCAGAAGACATAGGCGTAAGTTCTCACAGTGGACAACCGTAACTGAGTCTTTCTCAGCTCCAAATCAATGATGAAAAGATAAAACTCTCATGAGAGAGTGACCTGGAGCAAGAGCCTTACTCAGGTCCTGGAGACATTTGGGACAGCCTCCACCTACCAAGCACACCCCCACAGCCCAGACAGCGGAGCTGCTCACGAGTTACCTGCTCATTGGCCACCAGATTACAGCAACCTGACTATTCAAAGTGCTCATAAAGTTTACCTTTTTCCCCCCTTCACCCTGAAACTTGTTTTATTTTGGGGAACCACTCCAAGATCCATTTGGCAGAGGGCCTAACATTTGCTTCTCAAGTAGATCTGCTCCTGGAAATATTTGCAGGCTTTTAAGTAGAGATAACACAAGGTATTGGTAACAGTACAAGTGATTCACATACAGGAAAGGAGTTGGGTAGTTGTCTCTGTGCCATCTCTGCGAATTGTGTTTTTCTTCTGTGCCTATGTGCTGCAAACTTTGCATGAGGCACCTCTTACCAATCGTGACCCTGGCTGTGCATGCTAAGGGATATTTCTTTTCATTACACTGTAATATATATT
>NW_010157306.1:0-20441 GCF_000695765.1 Mesitornis unicolor
CTGACCGGTCTGTAGTTATCCAGGTCCTCCTGGTAGATAAACTGTTGACTCACAAGGGCTTAAAGTTTGCTTAAAACTTCTGCACAGTAAATTCAGAAATTGTTTGAGTCCTTGGCATCTGCATGTGTCACATCTGAATCCATGTGCCCACTTCTGAAATGCACTCGCTGGTCAACACATGAATGTGAACCTAATCCCTGGCTATTATAGTTATACATTCCCTACTGTTTGCAAGGGCAATCCATAGATCTGTGACTCACCAATTCACAAAGTACTCGTGGACTTCTAGAAAGACAAATTTGTGACACTACTGAAATAAATATAGTTAGCTGTACTATAAGGTTGATGCCTTTAGTCCTTGTGTGTCTTAATACCTAAATTTTCTTCAGTGAAATCCTATTAGTTACCTCTATTATGAGTTCCTGCCCATGTTTCATCCGAAAAGCTCTACACAGCTTTCAATCAATTTTATGATTCAGATACTTTCATTCAAAAATTGCTTTCTGCAAAATATTTTCTTGCATTGAGTAAAAATCATTACTCTGCAAGCTACTTTCTTGGAGAATTTAGATATTTGCTGAAATACAAAATAGCTACAGTGACATTTAAAGCACTTTATTTTCTAAACTAAATACTCCCAGGAATAATTGTAAGATATTTGTCCCTCTGAAATTTACCCATTACCTTGGTGAGCAATCTTCTCAATTTCTTTCTATTAAAAGTTTGACATTAGCTACAGCAAAACAATTATCAATGACACATTACTTGGTTTATGGAAGTATCCAACACACAGGTCCCTCTCCAAATATGCACTGAAAATTGCTCTTTTCTTAGGAAGATAAATAGAGAAGGTAGGCACAGAGAAACAGAAAGCACCATAGCTCCAAGCAGATAGCAATGAGCTAGTTTTAAACCTTACTTTTAGTTGAGTTTTTACAGGACTTAATGTATATTGCATGTATTTTCTTTCCTCAGCTTCTTGCAGAGAATGTTCATTGGACAGAACAAAAATATAGAAATTGAAATCTGGCTGAGATTTTGCTCTGGGCATCCAGCTGTCTCTGGGAAGTTGCATGCTTTTCAACCACTAGCATATTCTCTGCTAAGACCACTCTGGCAACTTATGGGAGCTTGAAGTACACAGTGTTATGCTACAACTTGGGCCAAAGCCCAGATCATACCCCAGATAGGCCTGGCCTTTTGGGTGCCCCATCTGATATGTGCAATATTCCAAACTCTGACCCTTGCTGATGAAGAAAATGGCACTTTTCATTACATAGGGCTAAACCCTGAAATCCATCGGCAAGTCTTTCACACCCAGTTTGGCTTTGATGAGATTCTTGCCTGGGTCTGTTTGTTGGGTTTTGCCCTTGGAGAGAGGGTTTTTTTTTCCAGGTTTTAGTGAGACTGTGGTGTTTACTCTTCCACAGAAGGAAACCTATAAATGCAGGTGAAATTTCCATAGCCCTTACCTGACAAGCGGCACATAATGAATTGGGTTAATGATAGTGCTTCCTTGGGAGCAAATTGGAGACTTTTGCTGCTGCAGTTGGTAATTAGGGATTTCAGCTCGCCTGTGTGGAATGAGGTTGAGCTGACAAAAAGGTAATTACACTGCAGTGCATTAAAAACAGGTATTACACATATAATTACTGGAGACTTTGTGTGTGTTTTCTTAACTTCATAGTCATCCCCTAACAACAGAACCAAGGATGGCTGGTGCAGGGTGCTTGCCAAGAAAAGCAAATTAGGAGGGTTATTACAAACCAATGCTCTCCTGTGTTCAAAGCCAAACTTAACAAATGCTCGCTCACTCCTTAGAGGGGAAGTAAGGAATGGGAAGAGAACCAGGGAGTTGAATTTCTGAAAGAAATTAAAGTTGTTTGTATATGTCTGCACAGTTATGTTCTGCTTCTGCTTTACTGCTACGAATAACACAGCAAAATGGCAGCATGCAAAGGATTCTCAGGCGGCCTTCGATATTTATTTCCATGTGGAGTTGTCTGCTGTGCAATGGCCATCTCTATGAGCTGGGCTGGAGCACCAGTAGCCACTGCATTAGTGCTTTGAATTGCAACAGCAGAACTGTGCAGAGGTGGGTGTCCCCTGCTCAGTGGCTGCACCACCTCTTCATGCTGCCCCACCGCTGCAGCCCTCGTCCCATGGGGGAGACTGGGAAACACTAGCATTTCAGTGATGAATGTTGTCAGTTGCCAGAAACACTCTTGTCTCTCTTGTTGCCTTTCTGTTTTGGCATTTATTCTGTGTTAAGTTTAAGTTTGCACTGGATTTTCCTTTATCATTTGGTATATGCTATCTGATCTCTCATCTCTGTCTCATCCCTAGCTTCTGCATGACAGCAACTCTCTCTCCAGCCCTTCTATCTTTACCTTTATGTGGACACTGCTGGGAGGAGCAATCCTTTTTTTCTCCTCTCTTTCTTTCCATCCTCATCTCTTGAAAGAGTCAGGAATGCGACAGCAGCTCTTTTCACCTACAAGATCATTTTTACGTAGGGCATCCTTGCCCATGCGGAGCTGCTGATGCAGTCAAGAGGAAAGGTCATCTGTGTCAGCAATGACAGTAATTTTCTATGGAGATTAATTTGGAAGTTCCCAGTGACATGACCCATTTGCTGCGGTCCTGCATTGCCACTGGCAGAGACTTGGTTTGGCGGCAGTCTGACAGCTCACCTGGTGCAATGAGTCCTGGGCCAGGGCACTGGGCTGTCATGCCACACTGTCACTCTGTTTCCCTCCAGCTTGGCAGCTTATGCATAGCGTATTCCCCTGGTGTTTAAATTGCTGGGACAATCAAGCCAGAGATTGGTTTGATGGATAAATTCATGGCATTCAATATTCTTGCAGAATACAGTGCTGTAGCCTCTCAGACCATGTGAAAAGATGAGGAGCTTTGGGCTGGGTCTACTCATCAACTGTGATCACTGACCTGGAGGTACCTCCTTGAGGTTTTGCATTAGAAATGTATAAATTCAGCAAGATAAACACTGTTAAAGAAGCCCACTGCTGGCGAAGGTGTGCGCAGCAGGACTCCAGACACTGCTCTGTCTCCCTACCCCAGAGAGCATGTGCTGCACCTCTGAGCAGGAAGGGAGGGTGGAGAAATGTCCCCTGCAGTTCCCCAGGCTTTCAGTATGCAGAGATAATAAGGAGTGACTGCATCTAGATGAAAAGGGAAAGTGATGATAATGCTCTGCTATAATGACAGGTGCTTCACCCATACCTGGGTAGAACAAATTAGCCTTGCAAGACACTACCCAGCAAGACACTTCTAGGCACAATACATAGAAAATGAATTTGTAGTTGCCTTTTGTAGATAAGTTGAGGGCATTAGACCTTGGAGATCACAATTTGTATTGTTCATCCTCTTTTATCATGCAGGTGTGTCAGGGTGAAAGAGAAGGTTAGTCTTCAAAGATACCACACATGACTGGGGAAAAATTCCTGGAGGAATTGTGCTTCTCAAGCATGTATTGAGGGTGAAGTTATCACTTCAAATATGAGCGAAGAATGGAGATGCCAACATTTTACTTATGTATCCGAAAAGCTGCTAAAGGTTTTTTTTCCCCATATATGCAGGGAGAACAGAAAATACTAGTGAGATGCCTTAGAAGGAATTTCTTTCTATATACAGTACATAAATGCAGGGAAAATAATGGACCAGTGAAATGCTAAGTTGGTGATATCCATCAAACTTTCCTAAATACCTAACAGCCAACACTGTCATTTTTGTAGCCTCAAAGAAAATAATGCTTAGTGACATGCTGCAACATAGAATCATGGAATATATTAGGTTGGAAGGGACCTTTAAACATCACCTAGTCCAACCCCCCTGCAGGAAGGAGGAACAATGTCACTAGATCAGGTTGCTCAGAGCCCCATCAACCCTGACCTTGGATATCTCTAGGGATGGGGCCTCCACCACTTCTCTGGGCAACCTGTTCCGGTGATCTACCACCCTCATATTGAAAATCTTTTCCTAATATCCAACCTAAATCTACCCTTTTCTAGTTTAAAACCATTAGACCTCGTCCTTTCGCTACATGCCCTAGTGAACAGCTCTTCCCCAGCTTTCTTATAGGCACCTTTCAGGTATTGGAAGGTCGCTATAAGGTCCCACCGGAGCATAAAAATATGCAAATTGTTTTCATAATATAGATACAAATGTAAAATATAATTCTGTGTAGCCCAATACATCACAAAGAAGTAAATATAATCATTTGTTGTTGATACACAAGCTTCCTTCAGGGAGAGTAATTTCCACCTAAGGAAAAGTGCTGCTCTATCATTAGCAAACTAAGAGTAAGAGTGAATGCAAATGAGGTCATCTTTTTCCTGATGGCCTAAATTGTGAGTCTGCTGCTGTAGCTGTGTCAGCAAGCATGCTGCTTGAGTGAGGAGCCCCAAACTGCATTCTGAGAAGGTGGCTCTGAGAATAAGGGAAGTCTACTCGTGCTTCATGTCCTAAATTATTAATCTAGCACTTCCTGCCATTTTAAAATTGTAACATTGTTTCTGAGGTCATAGGGCAGGCAGACTTGTTCTGCTACCTGAAAAACCTGAATTACTTTCATGTTCTTCTCTCCACCACACCTTTAAAAACAAAATCCACCTCCAAACCCTGGAGATTTTTATAACCAGCACTAATAAGCTGCTCTGAGTTGTATTTTCTTGGTTACAAAGCAGTTACATAGTAATATGATGGCTCTTTTGACATACAAAGTCCTTTTTATACTAGTCTGCATGGTCTCTAATGTTAAATCCAATTTGCACATGCTTAGATACGTTATCCAAAAGCAAGACTACTGAAAATTGGATTCTTAATAGAGCAAATTGCTTGCAGCAGAATAACTAAGATTATATCTGCAATTATCACTGTAGATTTTGCATCTTAATAACAGAGGAGTCATTACTGATAAAACAAGAATGCAGTTCTACAATACATGATGTAAGGCTCATGGAGATGCTCTTTACTGTATCTGGTATAGTTATCTGAAAACTATCCACAGTGTTTAGTGCAGGATAACATGATGCTTCTTATGACACTCTGACCATCCTGTTGTCATCCAGTGCAGGTTGCAGTGTTGTGGGGTTAGAGAACATTTTGATCAGACAGGAGGGAGCAAGATGGTGCTGATGAAATTTCTCCAGATCAATATGTCCTGGGTTAAATATTGCCATGAGGTTTGTCATTTCAGGGTCTCTGCAAACTCAGGTAGCTTGCACTGCATTGATTTTTTTTCTGTAGACACATTCTCAAATATTTTCTGATCATGAGAGTTTATAAAATCTTTTTCTTTTTCTCTCTTTTTAGCAAAAGCTTAAGTTTTAGTGTAATTATACAACTGTAGCTGACATCGTGATGTGTGCAGGGCCATAACAGCTCACCACAGTCCATCAACAGATTTAGTTCAGAGGATTTAGGGGAGAAAAGGGCACAGAATTTTAAACAGTTATTATAATGAACAATTACCAGGTCCCCTTGTTTTTTCCTTTGCCTTCACTATCATGATGTAATTAGAGCCTTCGTTACTACCACTCTGAGCCATTGTGCTTTAAATCCTCTTTGCAGTCCAAGACATGAAGGTCACCGGCAACTGATATAATGTTAAATGCATGGAGCCTGGGGAAAAGCTAAGAATGAGACATTTGCTTGGTTGCACATGTTTCAGTGTGCTAGCTCCTTCCTTGTGCTGGGAGCACCAAAGTAGCAGTGCTTGGTGCAACTTTGCAGACCTGGACCTTGGGGACAGGGTGGCAAGGCACGTCAGGCTCATGTCACACACACTGACCACATCTTATGATGACCCCATAGCTACTCATGCCCGAGTGCAAAACTTTCACTTTCCCTTAAATTGTTGTTGATTTTCCCCAATCAAGTTAGTTCCAGGAGTTTTCCCATGGCTTGTTTTACATGAACTGTCTGAGGGAGAAGTGAAGGAGATCAAATTAAGTTTTCTGCTCCTTATTATATATATACTTCCAGCCAAGCAGTCTTGAATTTTTCCTATGATCAAAACACATTTGTGTTTAACAGTTCTACAAAAGAATGAGTGTTCCTCACCAAAGGCAGTATAGAAAGAGGGAATTTCTACTCGGCAGCAAGAGCTGGTATGTGGTTTAAACAAACTGGTCCTTGCTAATTCTGAATTTCTCCTGAGATGGATTTTCACCCTTCAGAAAATGTGGAAAAAATAGGATATTAGACAAAACAAACTTTATTTTCTTAATATCCCTACTTCTTCCTAGATCTCTTTCTTCTGAGTGGTTTAGGTTCATTTCTATCAGAGATCTCCCTTAAAGGTTATGGGGTCCCTTTGGTATAAACAAAAGAAATTTCACTGATAATTTTAGTTCTGGGCTAATAAAAACCAACTTCTGCTGGATCCTGTAATGACAACAAACTGCCTGGTCTTATGACTCTGCAGGCTGTTTCTAAGGTGCATTTTTTACATCTCTTCAAAGAGCTTGCCATGAATTTGGAAAAGGTTTAGGAAAAAAGGTATGAAAGTGATGCAGGGCTTGGGGAGCATGCCTTATAGTGGGAGGTTAAAGAAGCTCAGTCTATTTTGTTTATCCATGGGAAGGGAAAAAGTCAATTTGATTTTAGTCTAGAAGAACCAACATGGAAAAGAGACTTCTGATACTACCAGCCTTTTGATCTCCATATTTTTTATTCTGTTAGATCAGAGGATTCGATGCAAATTTAATATGAATAAAAATTTACATTATGGGTAATTAATCTCTGTAGCAACTTAGGGAAGTAGTGGTTTCTTCCTCACTTGTAAGTCTTTAATTCAGTGATACCTACCTCTTTTATACATGTTTTTCTTTAACAGATATTATAAGACAAAGTAAAATTGATACAGTTGATGCCAAGATTAGGAATATGTGTAGAAGTGTGTTATGACTCAAGTAGATGTTTTACACTTCACTTAAGAGAAATTGGTTGGTGTTCTCTGGCCTGGGTTATATGAAAAGTCAGAATAGACAACCAGAATACTGCCTTCCTACTTTACAAAAATAAATCTGAGAATATAATCAGTTAATAAAATGTTAGGTTGTTATTAATCAAGGGGTGCTACAAAGCAAAGAAATATGTAGTAAACATTTACATTAGGAGAGAAATGACCAAATAAAGGATTTTCCTAAGGAGATTTGTCCTTGTCTTGTTTCCTTCTGTTTTAGCAAACCTTGTAAAATTGAATGACTGGTGGTACTGAACTGATAATGGCAAATGATTTATTGGCTCTGTTATATGACAGTTATGCAGAAGTAAAACTCACAGGCTGGTGCTGGTTGTCCTGTCAGTGAAAGGCCGGTTAGCCTGGTGATTCTGCAGAGATTGATTAAGCAATGAGTCCTGACAAGGTTTGCAATATCACTGCAAAATAATCAGACCTCTGGGAACTTTTAAGATTACCAGTATGAGCCTTGGATTTCCGTGGGAGTATTTATCACATGGGATCCGCACCATAGAGTGGCTATTAATACACAGTTGTTTGCATTAGAAATCTTTTACTGCTATTTATCAGGTACCTTGGAAGATTTGTCTGATCTGTTTGACTTGCTATTCAAGTCAGTAAAGTCATAAAGCCTGTAAAGCTATAAAGCCAGTAAAGCCACATTGCTGACTTTAAACCTCTCCCTCTTATGCTTAATATTGCTCAATGTCTGTGCCCAGGTACGAATAGGCTGTTGGGGACTGGTGGCCTAGCACTGATGACCCCCCATCTTTCCTTATAAAGCAGTCAGCAGGTGAGCAGCTCTCCTATAAATGACCTAAATACACTGAAATACCCTGTCCATGATAACTTTTTTCCCATGCTCTGTCAAAGACAAGGGTTTTCCATGACTTTATGGTCCAAATCTTTTTTACAAACTCAATCTATTTCTTGTATGACAGAGATAACATGGAGGCAGTCTTCTCTAGTGATGGCAGGAAGCAGAGAGTTACCAGCAGCATGCCACAGCTGTGGCTTCTGCTTCCTGAGTGGGATGAAAAGGGACTTGCCTGCTTACACCTGCTTGTAGAGGTGTTCATGCAGCTACATCCATGCAGCAAGGTGGCCACCCATGCTCTTTTTCTGCGCTGATCTGCCCTACGTCCTTGCTTGAGGGTAGATGAAGATCAACTTAGTTGCTAAAAAGTTCACGTGATGCTAGAATCCAGTTTCTCTGCTCCTTTTCACACCTTTCTAAGAGCAGAAGAAAATAGCAGAAGTGAAACCATCAGTCTTCATATAGGCTGGTAACACGTTATATGAGGAAAGTTCTTGGCAAAGCTTGAATAGCTTAAGCATAGAGTCATGTTAATTGTATCTCTGTGGCTCTTGGATGAAGCTAGGCTACACACAGGCAGCCCAAAGGCTGGACAAATCAGTTTCCCATCTGTCTGAAAAAAACCTCTGTGGACGTAGCTGCAGTGACTCAAGCTCTTTCAATTAAAAAAATAATTGGGATTAGCAATTAGCTCTTAATTTCAGTGGGCTTTGGCTGTGGTTGAAGGCATGTCCATGTACCTGGGAGATACCTGAAATAGATAGAAATTAACTGCTACTCAGCAGCACTAATGAGGCTCTGCAAAGTGCTGCTCTGACGAGGTTGCACTGCTGTGTTCCCCAAGTGTCTTCCTTTGTCCTGTCTTGTGTAGATGCTTCATGGAGTACAGTACAGGAAGTAAAAGCCCTGTGTAAGTAGTCCTCATTCATGCAAATAACACTGTTGTCATCACTGAGATTATATGCATGGTGTAAGGCTTAAAGTTCGATCAGTCTTTTCTCCTAATTTAGGATTTTTGTTTAAGTCTTCTAGGAGAGTTTCTGGATTATGCATTGGAAGGAATGAACAGCACAACAGACAGAGATCTGAATTTTCTAAAGGCTGGAATTAGAGTCTTTTCAACGTAAAAGCTGGTTACTTCTGCATACTCAGTCTGCCTGGAATCTCTCCAGGTGAATCAGGCAATACCTGCTGACTCAAACTACAAAGTTTTGGCTTGTGTAAATACAGTGATTTTTTCACACAAAAAGGAAAATTTTAGAGTAAAATTTGAGAATCTTAGTTCATATACTTTTTTTTAAAGTTCTATAGGAAAGAGACTGAAAGGGGAACTGAGAAACCTGATTGTACAATATGGACATTATTGGAGCCAGATTAGTAGCTTAATCTGATCCAAAGAATAAATGTATGAGTATTTCAGTCACTATTGCTTTGACTGGATTTAGGATAGTTTTACTGAAAGGGAGGGAATGTTAAAGGTCAATGATGTATTCCGAAAGTATAATAAAGTGTTAGTTCAGTAACTTCAATTTTTATAGCACCCCTTTATGAGAGCAGCCTTTCCAAAGCCAGCTGAAGTGTTATCTATTGAATAATGATGCAGTGAGCAACTATTGCCTTCATGCTTTAGCATCCATCAAATTAAATAAATTCTGCAGCAGTCATTCTGCATAGCACAAAATGTCATTTTAATAGAGCAGTGACATGAGATCGATAGTGCCTGCTTTGAAAATTAACTATATTTGTCTTGTACTTCTTGACAAAGAAAGCAGAAAGTATTCAGAGGAATACAAAAAGTGAATGAAAATACATTCTAGTAGTAGCCTTGAGGCATCCAGAATTAAGGAATTTGCTGTCCCGAGAAAATATTCTTATCTTTTGAGACAGATTTAAGTCTGTCTAAATGAATAATTTACATTTTTGCTAGACACATATACATGGGCGCACACACGCTCACACACAGATTTCCATGAAGACATAAAGTGATGTGAATCTATCTCAGGTCACAGTCCAACAAAGTTTATGTACCTATTGTCCTTGATCATGGTGGAACTCAACTGCAGTTCATATTTTTAAGGACACTGTGAAGCAGTCTTCTAAGGGGAAGACATTCAGTGAAATATCTTATATAAACAGTAAGATGTGGGACCTTGCACAAATGTGCTAAGGCTTCTAGCAGTAAGTTCAAAAGTTCTTTATGAATCCAAATTCAAATAACTATATGAATTTCAAAATATATCCCTTCTTCTTGTCATGGTCACTTCAACCCATATTGACAACATTTTGCCATTTGAGCTGATCTTATACTAGATTGTAAGGGCTGTGATGGTACCATTTATTCAAATTATTTAGAAAGCTGAGAAACAATCGTAGTTGGTCAACAGAACAGACATTATTCTGGCACAATATAGCATGCTGAATCTAAATGAATCGTATGTATGCATCTGGGTGAAATAGGTCCAATGAGTTTACAAATCACCTGGTTGTTGTGCAAATGATAAAAAGGTCTTAAGATATCCATTACATTGCCACCATCACTGCCAAACAAGTGACTTCTTATGGTTTCCCATCTTCATAATTGTATTCCACAACTCAGTATCTCACACAGCTGAAGCTATAACTACCAATGAGGTTAATTTCTGGGTTGGATTACTTAATGAGAAAAATGTGGGGAACGATGACTTGGAAACTATGCAGTGGATACAGAAATATGGTAATTAAAGAACATCCACTTTCCCTAAATTGCTCAAAATTTATAGCTCTGAAGGGTAAAGGGAACTAAAAGTAGACGTGAAGCTTTGTGAAAAGGAGAGTCAAGAAGCAGAGGAATAGCATGGGAATAGAGAAAAGAATCTGCAGGAGAAAGGAGTAAATTAATATTAAAGCATCATATATCCTATTTTTCATTAATTTTTACTGATCTTAACAATGTATAAAATCTATTTTTTTAATTGATTTAATGATAGATCCTTAAAAACTTTAAATATAGTCTTAAATATATTCTTATATTGTTAAAACTCAATAGCATTTTATCTTTTTCTTACTCTCAATGAGCGTTGCTCAAGCTCAGATAGGACAGTGTGTGTATTTTGACCCATGATAGTATCTCTGAAAGCTGCCTCATGTCATCACTTTCCCATCAGAGCCCCTAACTTTCATCATTGGCAGAGCAAATCGGTCCATTTATTTGAAAATCATAAAAAAAACAGGCATTGGTGATTTGTGTCTTAATACAAAGCTGTGAAATCTACTGCGATGTTAATCAATCTATTTGTTCTCAAAAGTTAGTAAATACTCCTGACTGTAATAACAGCCATAAGTTCAGTTGAAGAATTAAAGAAAAGCACATCAGGAACAGATACATAGATGCAAGTATCTGATAAATGGCACTAATTAGGGAAAAGTTGAGGGATAACTTGTGCTCAAATTTAGTCACCTTACCAATCTGAGGCTGTATTCTGTATTTGTGTGTATACACAATATGTACATATACTGTATACAGGTATATGTCCTTGTATATATATATACACACACACACACACACACAGAGTGACAGTTTGGATAGGGGATGGAAAACATGGACATTCCTCTGAAATGAGTGGAGAATCAGGCATCTTAAAGCACTGTTTCTGAGTGAAAGGACTTTTGGATATTGCTTTCTTTCTCTAAAAAGATATAGTGTTCTGGTGTTGCATTTGTCTAGGTATTGTGAGAAATCAGAAAAGGACTGCAATAGAGCACAGTACTGGAACTTTTTTTGAACTTGGTATTTGTTGTGAGAATCTTAATGGGAGGTTTGTTTTGGTTATTGGGATAATCTCTGTGTGGATTTTCTCATCTCTTTGTAGGACTGGAAGTAGAATTAATGGCTGAAAACTGCCTGAGTGAGCAGAGCAAGTGGTGTGCACTCAGCTTTAAAACTCAGTCTTTCTCTCCTCAAAAACTCAGTTCTAATACCAGAAAAGGATGCCTGAAAATCTTCTTATGTTATTTCTGTGCTCATCATTGCTCTCAACATGTCAGTGGGATGAAAGCCTCTATAGAAATGTAACATCATTACTATCATTGTTGTTTTCCTCAGTATGGAGTGAAAAAGGGGTCATGGAGAGTGATGCTAACAAAAATGATTGGAGAAAGGTGAATAAAAGATATATGACTTCTAATGAGCATGTTGATGGATTAGATTGGAAACAAGACATCAAATATTTCCTTGCTCTGACTGAAATCACTGCTGGCTGCAGCGCCACGATGAGTAACAGAGAAATGGCAGCACTGGGTCAGACGCGTGGACGGTGCAGCATTGTTTTCCCTCATCTTGTTTGGCAAGGTGGTAATAAAACATGTTTAAAACAAAAGTCAAGAGTAGGGCAGATGCCGATTTCCCTTTGCTCTGCTCCATTTTCATTGCTTTTATATGGCTATGACTTCAGTGTGGTCCCTGGAGTTACATCCGCTTGCTGCTGCTGCCAGATCAGAGCCTGGCGAGGGGAGGTGGCAGAGAAGGAGCTGTCAATGAGGGCTCTGTCCCCGCCTCGGCTGCTGGCTTGAGCCATGACCTTGGACCAGCTGATCCTTCTCCCTCTGCTGTTTTTCTCAGTTGTGAAAAACTGGTTACAGAATAGTTCTGAATTACCTTACAAGGCTACTGGGGTGGTGGGGAGGAGGTCTTAATGATTATTCACAGAGCACTTTGAGACCCTTGAATGAAAGAAGCTATAAAAATGCAAGATGATATTATTTATTTATGAAAGTCCTTTGGGTTTTGGCCAACAGCATGAATTGTTGACATTTAATTATTGAAACAGTATGCCTATCAGACCCCTTATGGTAGGAAGAGATAAATAATGCAGAAGACTTCAGAAATCCTGGTCAATACCCTCTCGAGATCTGAAGCAAATATACCAGACACGTAGCTCCAGCCTAAAAAGAACTGAATAATTAAACCAAGGAATGAGATCAGTTGTTCTGAATGCTTTTTATAGTTCATGCACAATGTTCTACAAGTTTTTTTATCATTAGTCCATTACTTACAAGCAGCCTTTTCTAAATAAATACGATACAGCTCGCCTATAATGGTCTCTTCATTGTGTGAATGTATTAAGGACTGGTGAAAATGTATGAGCATTTTAAGTTATTTGAGCAATTACAATGTTTCTTCCTGATATCTTGAAGCTTTAAGGGTTTTAAAAAAACCTTATCATAGAACCAATTAATACTTTTAAATATGCAGTCAATCATCTTGATATGAAAAGAAAAAAGGATTTAGATGCTCAGAATGCTTTTGAAGAAGCTGCTTAGAAAGAAGGAAAACTGTGCAGTCACATTAATTATACAGTGTACTTTAGATGATGTTTTTCATCCAAGTGTTGCAAAGTTTTTACAACTGTTGAGGCTTAATGTCACTGCAAGGCAAAGTACATAATTTACAGTACTGATGGATAAAGTGAAACGGTGGTGTGTTTTAAGACAGCCTGTGACAAGATCTTGAGTGTGTAGCAAGGAAACAACAAGGAAATTCTGTTCCTTCTCTGTAGGGCATTCTTCCTCCTCTCCATACTCTAACTATAGAAAAGCAATTGTATTAACACTTATGGAGGACAACTAGAAAGGAGAGGCACTTCAGGAAACCAGCAAACTTATATCTTTTGTCCCATGTTCGCAATTGCTTGCTCATTTTAACATCTGGATTTTGGTGGCACAAAGATTTATAAATAGGTACAACTGGCTGACTCTAGCAAGTCCCTGTTTATCCAATCCCACGCTGCAGGCTGAGTAAATTTGAGATTAGAACTCCTCCATCTCCAAGACAATGCAGTGATGCGTGGACACGATGCTAAATGAAACCTCTGACTGAGCAATGATTTGAATGGAGATTTTTTTGCCAAGTCTCTTGCAATACATTAATTCAGGAATTTGTCCATTGCAATAGATCATAGCTATTTTGACTAAATTAGAGCTGCTCATTAAATTATTATATTCTGACTGTTATTTCAAGTAGAAACAGTATTTCTCTTTATTTCCAGCTCCATGGCAATTATATCATAACTGACCGTACTGAAGGAATGATGGTCTGTGCAGAATCATGTAAAGTGTAATTTGCTGTGCATTGATTAACTGGCATCATCTCCATAGCATCTCACCTTTTTCTGACTGTCTCTTGTTAAAGTACTGACCGTGTCTGACCCTGCCTCAGTTATCAGATATGACAAGCTCACAGCCCTAGGTAGTGTGACTCAGAAATAGTTGGAGAAAGGGAGAACAGCCTATTTCTGTGATGGCTGTAGAAGAGGATTAATAAATTCCACAGATATGAATGATTCCTTCAAGCAATGCGACTACTGAGCTGGAGAATACTGAAGGAGGCTAATAATTCAGTCCAAGTCTGAGGCAAATGGTGCTCTTGGATGCTGTTCCTCACTGAGTGGAAGCCAAAAGGATGAAAAAGCATATCCTCCTTCAATTTATCTTATTTCTTCCTTTCTTTCTTGATCCCTAGCTGTTGTAGTTCAGGGTAGCCATTGTATATTTATGTTTGATATTTCCAATATATTTGTAAAGTTTTGGAAACAGGACTGAAGATTTATATTTAATCGGACACCAGAAAAAAAAATGCAGATGGTTGTCCTCAAATTGTTCTTCTGAATTTACTCCAGCATAACTTAAGGGGGTTTCCTTTGCTACATATACATTATACAGAAACCTATAAATGAATGAACAGATTTTTAAGTGCTTACTGATATGTTTGGCTCAACTCTTGCAATTAAGCTTTCAAAACATTTGCTGTGATATTTAAATGATAGCCATTTCACACACTGCAACTGTATGGCATTTTGGAAGGGTCCCGCTGTAGACCTGTTAAGCATGGCTTCCATTTGGCTATATCATCAATAAGCACTGTGGTTAGTGTGAAGTTGAGGAATTAAATTGTCTGTGCCTTAAACCAGGATAGTGAAATGTTGAAAACAGAAGCTATACCTCAAAATACATCCCGTGTTTAAAAATCCAGTGCATTCTGGGATCCTTGACAGAATGCAGAAATGTTCCCATGATCAACACCTTTCTCTAATGATTCTGGTTAATTGACTTGAAGCTTAAAGACAAAATCTGAAAGGGAAAAAAAAACCCAAACAAGTTGTTTGAGGCGGGGCTTAAAATAATGGACAGGAAGATCTAGTCAGTCTGTGGCTCAGGCATTGACTTAGCTTAGAGGCGCTAAATAAATCAGATTCTCTTCCTTTGCCTTGCTTAATTCATTGAGAGGGAGGAATAAGCATCCCCGTACTTGTCTAGGTATGCTGTCTAGGACAGGGAGTCTGTGACTGTACAATGGTTCTTGTAGCTTGAATAATACAGTGAATTTAACATGAACTTTTGGAGTACTGTGGTATGGGATATGGCAAAGTAGGCAGAAAAGGATTGGGATGTTGAAACTACTGCAGGTTTTGAGAACCGAGATCTTGTATTAATTTCTTCCTGTCCTTAACTTTCCTTGTCTTACCAATATTTGCTGTAGGATGTGAAGTCATATCTGATATTGATTGCTGTGTAGTCTGAAGCACAGATAAGTGTCAGCTTGCATTAAGCTGTAGTTAGACCTCCCCTCATCCCCCACCCAGTTCTCCCCCTCCCCCTCAGCGCTTTAATGCCCTAAGTAGGTCACTGCAGAACTGGAAGCTGTATTTTTTTCCTTCTCCCCCATGTGGCTGCTGGAATACATTTAATTGCAAAGCAGAGCATCAAAGCTGAAGTAGCCGAGCTCACCTCCAAAAGATAATTAGTGAATCTCTGTTTGTGCAGTGCGCTGCAGGGTGAGCCACAATTAGAGATGGATAAATACGCTGGTGTTCAGATCCCTCACATTTTTAAAAACAATTCCTGTTTGAGACTTCAGTAGATGAGTGTTTTATTGCGCCAAAGCAATACTTGGATTCCCAGTTCAAATGCATCGATGGGTGTACAGTCAGGTAACAGGGACGTGGATGGCTTCAGTGCTGTATTTTGGAGGCTTGGCTGAAACATAAAACAGAAGCAGCAAACTGAAGCTGAGGAGGAGGAGATAAATGGGGTTTTACTCAAAACTGTGTCAGGTGAAGTGCGAAGGGCCGGCTTCCAGCAGACATGTGGTGAAGTTGTAATCCAGCCAGTGATGCTTGGTTTGCTTTTAGGTGTTTTGGCACCAACTCCATTATCATGTATATATGAGGGCAGCTGTTTGAAAACATCTGATTTCTGGATGCATTTAACATAAAGACTATTTAAGCTTTTCGAAGACTGAGCTGGAGAATTGATTGAACTAGGATTTGTTTATAAAAGTTTAGACAAATTGCTAGGCTTAAGCATAGGATAAATAATTAATATATCTAGAGTATTTCCTGACTCTGCTAGGAACTTACTAAATAAACTCCTTGTATGAACTTGTGCAGTAATGTAGCCCCCAAAATAAGGATTATGGTATTATTTTAAAGGCTTCAGTAAATCATTACACTTTAGTGATTGTGAGGTAAACTGATAAGCAATGTCACAAAAATCTTTATTAACAAACCCAATACAGACTTTCATATTACCATTTTAAACATTATACCAACATACTTTTTGGATTTTGATTTGTTTTGGTTTTGGTTTGGTTTATTTAAGTGGGATAAACTTCCTCATCTTGGACATATAGATTGTCTTCATAACTGGACAGTTAAAGGATAGCAGTTTTATCCAGAATTCTCTTGTGGCTATAAATACGCATGTTGTCATTCATCATTTGAAAGGGCTAAATCTGCAGAGACTACTTTTCACGCTTTAATAATGCTAATTAAGTTTCATTGGCAGCTACTGACAGAAGATTTTAATGCAAATGGCTTTCTTTCAGGGTAGAAAAAAGTCTACGTAGTCCTAAAATTCAAAAAACTAACTTTTATCTATACATAATCCTGAGACCTCGTGAGACCATTAAATGAAAGATTACTGAGGGCTCTTTTGGAAACAGCTGGAAAATTCTGATTGGCCTGTGACTTTTCTCAGGATGGTATGTTCAGAAGAGCTAAGGGCCATGAGCACAGCAGACGCAGGGGAGGGGCAGCCACATGGGACCCTCGCAGCCTGGGCCCTCATTGGCATTCTGCATCTCACCCGGTGGACTGGAGTAGAGAGTTTGGCAATGCACACCAGAACTGAAATGGTGGGTCAATTTCAGAGCTGAGGTGAGTCTCCTCTGAAGTTGTGCCAAGCTGGAAGTGACCCTACTTGTTGTAACTCTCTGCAGCAATTACATTAAGAGTCTTTTTATGGGTCTTCATCTAGCCTTGAAATAAATGTACATGCTGGCACTGTGCTGCTGGCTCTTGACTGCTGCATTTTACTCATTTTCTGAATTAGGGTAATAGAGCTTTTTTTTTTTTTTTTGTCAAGGACTGCCTTGTAAAAAGCAAGGCTAGTTTATTCAGTTTCAGTTTAATTCAGATTGATTCATGCAGGGAATATGTTAGCTCACAGTAAAATACACCTCTGCTTCACTAGAAAATGTTTAGAAATGTGTGAACTCTTCCCTCTTTTGGCTATCAGATCATGCTGATCATTTTGCCTTATTTGGACATAAAGCCTCTGGTTCCTGAGTTTTCTGAATTGTTTTTTTTCTGTAAGTTTCTAATCTGTGCTAAATTCTTGTGGATACCTTTTTTCCCTTGCCTTTTATGAGAGTCTGTCTTTGGATCTGCTACTAGCTCTGTTGGTTACATGTCCAATTTTGTGCCTTAATTTGAGGAACAGGATAATGCTACTTTCTTGCTTTATAAAACCATTGGACAGTTACAGCTGAAAAGAAAGCTCGGTATCATTATTTTTCCTTGCTGTAAGAGGAGCTCCTTTACTGTGGCAGAAATCATATCATTGGTTCTTCATTAATTTAAATTACAAATTGAACATTGGTAGCTTCTCTACAGAGACAGTGACAACACCACAGCTCTCTAGTGCAGCATTCAGAGTTAGGCCCTTGGCCGATATAGCTCAGCATATTCCACTGGAGGTAATGAAGCTGTGATTTATAGCAGATAAGCATCTAAAATATCTCTATAAGCCGTCTCCACAATCTGTCACCTGCTACTGTGGGATCAGCAGCATGATGAGATAATAAGAAAGATAAGCAATTATGAAAAGGCCCATTTTCTTCTAACACAGGAAAAGGAGCTTGGTCAGAAAAGCAAGGCATGAGTTAGTTCATCTGTTCTCCAAGGAGCACTCACTCCAGACCCTGTCCAATACCTGTTGTCTTGGACCTCATATGGTTCGTCAAAACTATGGGGCCAAATTTTTAAGCAAGCATTTCAGGTACAGGTAAGTGGGAAGAGAGCATGTGACAAAGTGGACTAAAATGAGTTCCCTGAGTTGGTGATTCTGAGTATCTACATGCAGCACAACTGCTAGCACCCTAGCTGAGGGTTTAGTATAGCTCCAACGTACATTTTCCACCCATAGCATTCAAAGACAACCACCCTGGGGTACAGCATTGCCATCACACCCCTCGCCCTGGCTCTATTGAGGTGTGCTGGCAGCTGCAGGAAGGGCAGAGGCAGCTGCCCATGTTGGTTCTGCACTAGCTAGGAAAATCCTACAACTTTTCTTGTTCTTTGCCCAGTTGGAGAGATGCAAAAAGAGCAGATAGTATTAAATAATTTGGGCAATGGTATTTTCTTTATTCATTCTGCTGTAAAGGTTCTACATAAAATCTGTGGTTTGTCATTTGCTATAGGTAGCTTTTTAAAGGAACAATATGCAGTTAGTTGCAAAAAAAATAATGAAGAGAAAGATTATTGGATTCTTGGTGTCTCTTTGAGTTGAGATATACCACCTACTTTTCACTGAAAATTTCAAATTATTTTTGTGTTTATTTTTACATTTACTACAAATATTTTTATGAGAAAGTAAGTTCAATAATCAGTAGCTTTTCAGTTTTCATAATCACTTTTAGTTAAATAGCCTTAGAAACCTAAAACTTTTGTATTTTTAAAGATGGTGTTTTTAAAAAAAAATAGTAAATTATGTGGTTTACCTTTAGAAGCAAAACTTTTTCCCCCAAGGTGTAAAAAACTGGTTTTCATTCGTGTTAAAAGACAGAAAATGTTGAATGACAGTATTCAGCAACTACCTTCTGAAGCTGTGTTTTTTTGCTTTCTTTTTTTGTTGAGTGACCATGGAAATCTAATTATTGTTTGGTTTTACTGGCTGAAATATATAAGATATTGCTGACAACAAAGTGGTGTTCCCTTTTCAGTGAGCATCAAACAGACGCTTCGTCAATCTAATTTAACACCTTATCTAACTAATTTCCTTCCAGATATTTTATTTCTTTAATTCAAACTGCAAAATATCAAAATTATTCCATGCACTTTTTCCTTAGGACATCTCCTACTCAGATGACAGATCTCTATTTTATATAATTAGAGACGATATAAAAAGCTGCAGATTTCAGGTCTTTCTTTTCAGGGAATTGTCTCCTAGGCCATGAAGGAAAAACTGAAAATTATGTATTTCCTGAGAAACATAATTAGACCACTTTAAGTAAATTCCATAATGAAATAGGGCACTGAGTTAGTGTACAAAAACACATTAGGTGTTTTCTTGAACTTGCTTACAGAGCACAGAAAATTATTATTTTGTGGCAGCTGATACTAGGGTGCTGCTCTGTCATTATCTTCTTTCTGAGGTCCCATAACTAGGGCTGAGCTAAGCAGCTTCAAAATACTAAAAATTTACTCTTTAGTCTTGCAAATAAACCTTGGCTCCATATTAAACTTGAACTTTTTTGAGCCACTGGATTTTTTGGATATGTTGTTTTCCATGCCTGATTCAGGACAGGAAGAGGTAGTACCAGAAATGCAACAGGAAATCTGGGTGAAGAGCGCCAGCTGAAGATTCATTATTCACCACCTTAAGTTCAAAATGGCATAAATTTGAACCTGGTTTTTGATCTTCAGCCTACTTAGATGTGCAGTAATATGTTTGAATAGACAGAATCTTTTAGTGATTGTCATACATATATATGGCACATTTAAATAAGACTGATGCATTTCCTTTCCTGAACTGGGAGTAAGATTGGCTTTAGGCTTTTTTGTGATCTTGACATAAATAATTAGAATTTTTTAATATTAAAATTTGCAATCCTGAATCATCTTAAGCTGTGCATCTAAGAAGACCCTGGTTTGTGGATATTAACAATGTTAACAGATTCACATATTTTTTCCCCTCACCAAAGTCTAAGGAACGTAAGCACTTCTGAAGTTAGCTTAAACACTGAAATCCTGCCTTTAATAAGTGTAGTAGGAAAACAGCAGAAGAGCTACTAGTGTTTCTCCAACAACTTTGAGTATCACCCTTGACCCTTACAGGTGTATTGAGATTTACTCTGAGACACACAGAGCTGCATGTACAATAACTCACTAGAAAATCCTGTCTGATTTTTGTACATTGTCAAGGCATTCACATCAAAGTAAACTTGATCTGCTGAGGCTCTGTATATAAGGCTGACACAGAAAACTGAGTTGGAAGTAGGGAGTTTTATGATCATCTAGAGAATGTTTATTCTAAAGTTTCCCAATTTGCAGCATGAAACACTTCAATATGTGTTTGGGAGACAGTCCTTGGGGGCAAGGGTGC
>NW_010157307.1:0-11963 GCF_000695765.1 Mesitornis unicolor
GGCTAGGCCGGCCCCGCCCCGCGCCAGGCCTCTCAGGCCTTCGCGGCCTCCCAGAGGCACACCGCCGCCCTCAGACGGGTGAGAGGGCCTGGCCAGAGCTGTGTGGAGGGCTGTGCGGCTCTTACCCCCATAAAGTGCACCTGCCCCATACCACAGCTTGCTCCTGTCGTGTTCGTTATTACAACATTACCTCTACAATACACACATACCCTACTTTAATCACCACCTCCTCTGCCCCACTTCCAAAACACGGGCGTACTTGCAGCTTGTAAGTCGCCACCATTAATCTCCCAGCCTCTGCAGGTCTTCCCAAGCTGAGGGAGGAGGGAGATAAGAGTAAATGCTTACGCACAGTTCTCCTGCTTGTATACATTGGCAGATACAAGTACATTACCTCATAAATACACTGATTCTACTTCATTTTCATCCAACGTCCAGTCATAGATCACTCACCAGAGTAACAGGGCTGAGTAACAACAAACAGCAATGAGTAACCATCATTGGTATGAGGGACTTCTCCAAGTATGCCCAGCATTAGTTGGTACCACAAATTGCCTTCAAGATCACCTTTACCTCTTTGCCACTACTGTTTCTTACATGTTTTCATGTGTATTCGCAACACACAGGTTACGTAGAGAGCCATCATATTACTAGAATAAATATTGTATTATTGGATATTGTAGGATTAATTATTAGAATTATTGACTTAGGTTTTTGACCAGTTCACCAGCTTTTTTCATGGTCAGTCCTAACAGAAAGGAAACTAAGCTGGAGCATAGAAAATGTCCTTTTAAGTAATTAAAGTTATTAACTGTACTTGCTTCTGTTCGGTGCTTCTTGTTTCTGAAAACAATCTTGTGGCCTCAGGTGTATCACAGGTTCCAAAGTAATCCTTTGATTTGCATGCACAATTAACAATCTTTTATATCATCCATCTATTCCATTTTCCCTGGAAAGCAATAAAGTCCCTGCATTGTACGAATAGATCATTTTAGAAGACACAAGAAGTGTATGTGCAGCACTCTCCTTTAAGACCAGATCAAATTTTGTAGTGGAAAATGAAATTGGTATGTTAACCAGAAAAGCAATAAATATTTCTAAGGAGGTGAGGAGACCTATTTCTACTTATCTCTAGCTTCCATTTCTGCTCCTTGCTGCTCTTTGCCCTGTATGACCTGTTAAAAGAGTGTCTAAGAGTCACAAGATGCTGTTCTCATGTGGGCTGGGACTTGGGAGAAACTTGGAGTTTACAGTGAGTAGCTGGGGTGTATCAATGTTGGTGAGACTAACAAGTAGTTTTCCTTTCATTTAACATCATTATACTGCTGGTTCATGGGAATATAATGGGAAGTTTGAAATAAAGATGTTCTTTGGCAGCTACCAATTTTTACTCTGAATGCTTGGAAAAAAACTTTTTCCTAATACAAAAAAATTTATCCCCAGTTCTGAGTTTTTTAAGAAAGTTGAGGTATTTCCATGCTCAATTCATAACTGTTAATTGAGTCAAAAGTTTAGTATTTTTATTATTATTTCTATTGTTAAATCCATGTGCAAGAGGTAAAACAAACTATATATTCTGGTTGTCACATGTACAGTGTAAATAGGACAAATAAAGGAAGAATACTTTGTCCTTGTACTTACATCCACAATTTTCAGTCAAAAATGTATATTTAAACTCTATATCTTAACCACATCTATATAGTGGTTATAATATATATAAAATATAAAGATATGTCTTAAATTATGCAAATTAAGATCAGTTCTTACTGAAATAGATGTATAATTTAGAAAGTGTTTTCATTATATATTTGTATCCTAAGTTTAGATGCCAATCGTATCCCTCTAGAAGTTATAGCTACTCTACAGAAGGACAGTGCAGAGCCTTTTCTCATTTTGTTATTGCCCTTTGAGAAATGAAAGACTTTACCCAAATGGACAAGTTGTGCACTGGGATCCCAGGATTAACAATCAAAATGCTTGCACTGTTTCAAACAAATATTTGAATCAAGAAAAATGTGATTGGAACTGGTGAAACTTGCACTTACTCTGAGAATTAATGGTTGAGTGCCTCAATCACTTTGAATTTTCTAGACAGGGATCATGAGATACTATCTCCTGAAATCCATCCATGTGATGTAAATATTTTAGAAAACTTGCTCTTGAGGAGAAAAAAAACCAACCAACACTATTTTTCTATCTTTGCCTACATTTTCTGCAAAATATTTTAAATTGTAAAATAGAATTTTGATTAGCATTTCTAGTGAACACCATGTCTTGTGAGACTCTCTAATACACTAATGTAATTAGAAAAGCTTATTATAGGTATGATGGCAATAGACCCATCTTCTTCTGACTTGATTTTGACCTTTCCAACTCCACTGATTTCAGTAACAGGAAACTGTTTTGATTGTACTCTAAGCATGTAGAATAAGTGTTTAGCCAATATTTGGGTGCTTTTTTAAGGAAAAAAATCGTAATTGTCAAGTATCTTTTTGATGCAATTCTCCCTCTATATGTCATAAAATCAGAACCATGGAGGTTGGAAGGAACCTCCTGAGCAGGCTGAAGGACAGCATGTTGCTCAGGGCCTTGCCCAGCCACGTTTTGAACGTCTCCAAGGATGGACGTTTCACCGTCACTTAGAGGATCAGTTCCAGTGGTTGAAAACACTCATCGTAAAAAAGTTTCTTTATATCAAATTGGAATTTCCCACATTCCGATTTTGTTTCTTGCCTATTGTCCTTTCACTGTGCACCTCTGAAAAGTTTGGTTCCAGCTTTTCTACACCCACTGCTCAGCTGGTTGTAGACAGCAATAGGGTCTCCCTGTGGCCTTCTCTTCTTAAGGCTGAAGAAAATCAGTTCTCTCTCTATTTTTGTGTCTATATGTAAATTTCCTGAAGAATATATGTTTCATTTTGTTGCTGAAAAACATTTCACTGGGACATATATTTGGAAATAAAAAGCTGGCAGAACCCTTTTCTTAGTGTTCTAGTTTCTTTAGTGCATAGATATGAGGACAAATATAGAATGGCAAATTCAGATTGTGGTTTTGATAGAAATATTAAATAAGGTAAAAATGTATGTGAATGCAGTAACTGGATTTGAACATTACTGCATTCAAAAGTTTTAAATTCAGTCTGAGACACAAAAATACCTCTGCTTTGTAATTATACTGAGACTTTCGTTGCCAGGATGAGACTAGTCCCTCTTCAGGCACTAAAGGAACAATAGAAATAAAATAAAAAACTGGAAGCAGCTAACCAGAATTGCCAAAGGAAGTGTGGGGCAATTACGAACTCTTGGGGAACAGTGTCTTGCACGTTTGGAAAACATTTGCTATTTTCATAACTACACTATCTTTTTAAACCTCTGAGCTCCTTTAGTAATTTGTAGCCTTGAAATTAGAAATGATTCTCCATCACATTTGTGTAACCTTGGTTATATCAAATTATAGATATTATTTATTCTAATCCAGAACCTAACATTTTTTCTGTTTACTTTCTGTGTTACAGCCTGAACCAATGCCATGATGAGTTTTGGATCCAGCCCTGGATTCTACCCCTGAGGCCTATCTTCACTTTGATGAGTGACAGAAAAAATATATATTTCTATTTTTTATTACCAGAGAAAGGTACTTTATGTTGTGAATATTCCATCTATTGGCATGACATGATGATAGTGATGAAGTGTGGTGAGGAAACACTTCAGTTCTAATGATTTTATTTCATTTTGGTTTGACTCCTATTTCAACACTCTCAACTTTTAAAAGTATGGGCCATGTGAGATGTAAAATATATATATCGATGTTACTAATCGGAAGCTCTTTCTGGTCATGTTGTAAAGCACACTTAATCAACTTCTTTAAGATCATGTTACAGAAAGCTATTAACTACACTCTTAGAACGGTAAAACAGTTATAAATAATGTTTTATATTATGGCTGACAACACTGAATTGCCCAGCATTTAAGGAAATCTAATCACAGAGCTTGTGGACTTTGCCTTCCAGTAACATGGCGTGGCAAAACTTTGGAACATATTAGAAATCACATACTATGGCTAACATTTCCTATTAAGGAGAAAGTCTCTCTGTATATTTTGGATTTCTTTTCCAACACTTAATTGCAGCTGATGAAGAAAAGCTATTCAAAAGCTGCCAGGATTTTAAAATCTGTATGAGTGAGATAGATGAAATTTGTGAGTTCTCCCAAAAGAGTATAGGTGAGAGCAGACATGTAAATTTTGTGTGTGTGTGCATGTACGTGTGTGACAGAGAGAGGAGAGAGCAAGAACTTACTCCTAAGGTGTGAGACTTGGCAGCACTGCACTGTACAATGGGCACAAGAAACCGCATGTCTGTAAATGACCACATTTGAATTGCTGCTCTTTCACTGTTGGGTTACTGTATTGTTAAAGTGAAAAGGAATGTTTTTAATAAATGCAAATAATGAATTAAATGCTTGCGCATACTGAGGCTTTACTCTCTGGTGTGTAATTAATGTATGTGTACTGGAGACCCAGGTCTGGGGGAGTGTTTCATTTCTTATTTATGATGTTTGCAAGGGGGTTTTTTCCTTCTAGCATACCTCTTACTGGCATGCACAGAACTGCATGTAAATGACCACTGAGTAGGTGACACTTAAATCTTAGCAGATATAGAACAGGTAAATATCTTTGTTTTGTACACTTTAGTAGATTTACTGTTCCTTTTATCTTTGCTATCTGAAAGTAATAGGAAGCTCCCAAATGACCAACATTTGTTTTCAGAGGTAGGAAAATTGCATGTGGCAGGAAAAAAAACAAGCAATGAGATTTCAGAGTCTTTGTACCTCAGGGCACAGTGCTTAACCCCAAGGGACTGAAAGTAGAAAGACCCTTTCCACAGCTACCTACAGCATGCTCCCCCAGCACTGACTGCCACCACTGACAGAGCACAGACACCTTTCCTGTTTTCTCATAATTGTATATATTTTTCTTAAAGGGGCTAAAGATGTCTGAGTCCTCATACTAATGCTATTGCTGCTCCCCTGTCCTGGCTCTAGCAGTTCTTGTGTCTCCACAGTTTCACTAGTTTTTCTCGCTCTTTGTCTCCCTGAGCAGCTGCATCTGTCACATCGTGTGCTTCGACTGGGGAGCTTGGTGCTGCTCCACAACTCCCTACCAAGGCCAGTACCAGGTGACTGATGCAAGAGTTTGTGCTCATGCTTGACTCAGCACCGAGGAGAAGAGCTATCAGGTCACACAATTGGCTTGGGAGAGGTTGTGCCTGGCCTGGGACTTGAGACAGAGAGTGACTCATGCTGCTTTTTTACCCATAGCCCCACATGCAGCTTAGAGAAGGATCTAAACCCGTTTTGTTGCTATTTGTATGGAAAAATTATTGGACAACAGATCTTGAGTTGAGGTTCAAACTTTCTCCTACTGCTGGACTTCTGAAATTCCTACATTATGAGTTCTTAAATTCTATGCAAAAATAATAACTATATGGTTACATACATTACGTACAAATCGATTACTAGGAAGGACATTGCTAAAGTTAAAATTTGTCTTTAATTCATCCCCCTGATTATTTTTTATGCTATCATGTTTATTAACATTGTACAGAGTAAAATGTTGGATTTGCTGTGTAAATTGAGATGCAGAAAGTAATGCAGTCTGATTTTATTTGATCAGCACCACTTAGAAATGCAAACTATATTTTTACCATGTATTTTTTTAAAAGCTTTCACACCTTTTATTATATCACAAATTAATTTCCTCATATATTTCTACAACTTTCCACAAACATAAATATATTTAATAAATGGCTGTCCCTTTTGCTAATAAATATTTTACATTACAATGTAGCAAAGTTAGCAATATCGTCCAAAGTGTGGTTGCGTGTTGTTGTGTTTTGGAACTGGTATCTTTCAATCAAAATATAATTTACATTATTAATAAGGGTAACAATCTTTACTTTTTTGAAAACACAGTAATGTTGCAGCCATGACACATGGCTTTAGTTCAGTACATGGCAAAGGATCTGTTTGGCCTGTAATAAGTGTTTTGTACACAAGCACCATGGTTAGAATCTGTTTTTTACGGTGTGTATTTCTGTTATATTTACTGAAATATGTAAATCGGCAGCATTTGGTCTGTATATATGCATGGTTTGAACATACCATGTATGTGCTGAAGGAGATGTTTCAAGGCTTTATGAAACTGCCTGCTTACCACTGAGACTTGACTGAGCTTGTCAACAGTATCTGTTACTGACACTGCCTGTTAGTGCAGCTTTTCCTTAAAATTGGGTGGTAATGGTGTACCCGTCTGAAAAACACCAAGTTATCTGAACAGTTTTTGAGATGTTTTCCCGTAATAAACCGCACATTGAGATATATATTTTTATTTTAGCATTCCCAGAATCCAGGCATTTTTCTCTCTGTTAGAAGAGATGCCAAAAGCAAATTCAATCTGTGGTTCTCTCTCTCCTTCCCAGACCTTTATTGACTTGAGGTTCCAATTTTGCTGCAATTAGTCAACTGTCAAGGGAGAGTTCATTGGCTGAATATTCTTCCTAGTCCTCTTCTAAATTCAAATATCATTAGTCTTAGTTCTTCTTGTATTAATCACAGGGTTGCCAGGGCCAAATCAGGTCATTTGTCAATGGGAATTTGCACAGGTTTCCAAGTGGGATGAATTTTTTTCCCCACAAAAGAGCAGATCTTACAAATTGCACCCACAGGATGTCTAACATCATACATATTGCTTTTTGATCATTTTACACTCAATATTTCACTTAGGAATCATTTATATCACAACTGTACTTGGCCCTCAGTATTATTAGGTAGCATGAAATATACTCAGTGATGGTATGAAAGTTATTTCCAATAGGGCTTATGAAGAACAGCTGAGCAAGTAAGACCTCCTGACCTCAAAGTGTTTGTTTACTGGGAACTATATTCCCGTTCTCTACATTTAATCTGTCTTGGACTGGGCTGACATTCCCCTGGTAGATTTATTGTATCTCTAGAGGCTATTACAAACACAACATTGTCACTGCTTATCTAATAAAATGATAGTAGGATTATATTACTTTAGTGATAATGATACATTTATGTTCATTTTTAATAGTAACAAACCAAAGTCTGATTTCATGTTCAGTGAAGATAATGTGTTACTGGGGGGAGAAAATAAACCATTCAAAAAGTATTCTTCTTTTGAACAAATAAGACATGGAAAATATTTTTTTTCTATCTTATTTGTAAATCAGAGCTTCAGTTTGTGTACATGAGCAGGCATACTATGTCGGTTTTACCAAAATAATAATAATGAGGAAGTCTGACTAAGAAAACTCTGGTTTTCCTAAATCAACAACTCTGGATTTTTGAAGCTTGTTATGGCTTTTCTTGTGTATCTTTTCCTAGAAAATGTCAGACATCAAAAGGCAGGCACAACAGACCGGATTTGCATTTCCATGATATTTAGTTATATCCAAGATGTCCACAGTAAATTAACTCATTAGTGATGGCATTGATGTTGTTGTTGTTATTATTATATTTATTTTTTTCTTAGTAGTTGTAGTAGTAGGTAATAAATCATAGCCAAGTTTTAGTTTAGTCCTGTGTGTTTTAAGGGGAGACTCTTAAATGTATTTCTCAACAAGATTTGACTGGTTACTTTTAGCGTAATCAACATCTCTTTATGTAATGTATGCTCTTAATCTATCTCCCAGCTGAAACAACAAAAATCAGATTACTTTTTAACTTCAGTAAGTTGTACATTAACAAAAAGTTTGCCTTTTCTTATTTTAGCAGAGCAAATTATTGCATCTCTCTCTTTTTTTCCGCCTTTTTTAAGCAGAGCTCTGGCACTATAATGCTGGCCTTTGCCAGATCAAATGATCCTATTGTTTTGGTGACCAACACCCTAGTGACTGCTCTACTGGAATTCATATCACAGTTAGCACAGATGAAGCATGGATCATACTCCCTCTAAAAAGTATTGTTATCTGATAGTTTCTTCTGCGATTTTTCACTGCAGCTGACTACTACTTTTCCTAAGTCCTGTTACTTAAAAGTAACCTATAAAACAGTCTGCATTAGGGAAATGAATTAATATATAACAGAGATTTAAAACAAAATAAATTATAAGCATGCTAGTCCATAGATATACATGCTACCTGGTGAAATTATAGTGCTAGACTTGAACTAAATGTGTGGTTTATATTTAGAACTCTTAAATGTTACATAAAGTGTAGTTATCTTAAACTTTAATAATAATAAAATAAATAAATAAATAAATAAATAAATAAATAAATAGAATGTATGTGCAGAATAGAGGAGATACGTTGAGCGACATTAATTGTGTGCTGTTCTTGTAAAAGTGTGGTCTGTCCTTTTGAACATAAAGTTTATGTTTCCTATATCCTCTATATAGCTAAAATTTCAAAGGAATTAATTTCATTATTAATCACACACAAAACATATAAAATTGAGTCCAAATTTTGCAACCAAGTATAGAAAATAAAAGCTGGGGTTTTTTGTGTTGAATTACATTACTTAAGTAACAGTTGTTCTCTTGATCTGCAGTAGGTTATATTCCTGGGTACTAATTCTTCTACCAAGACAGTGATAGGAAATATCCTCTAATACACCTTACTCCTCTGGGAACCTTATGTTGATTCCTTTAAAATCAGTAGAAAAAATCCTTAAGAATATCAATAGGAGCAAGATCCCCTCCCATTTTGGCAAAGCCAAGAGTTTGCTCAGGCGCATGCCACACAAAGAAAATGTTTCTGAAGCAATGGGCTTTACACTTCCGTGTAGAAAAACACAGGGACTGTGTTAGTGCCGGGATTCCTCTTTCTATATCATAAGGAGATTCAGGATTTTATCAGAGCAATGTGAGGTTGATGCTTTTAGACTGATATATATATGTTGGTTTGGGAAAAAAAGTAACTATTTTTTCCGTGTTTTATATGCATGCATGTTTTCCTGGGCAACAATTACCTCATCCTTACTTGGGTCCCTTAAGTTTGATATCAACTCACCATGTAGCTTTTCCACGTGGCTTTTCCATGTTGCCCTACCATGTTCATTTTCTTTTTCTTATGTCAGTACCCCATACCTGACAGAGGGCATTGAGAGACTGTTTTGTGCAATTCCCACACCAATCGTTATGTTCTATATGTAGCGCATTGCAGGTAGAGGTCAAAATAAAATTACTGTGACTGATACCAAATATTTATCATATGTTTCTTTTGGAAATTGTTTCCCTCTTCAGATGCTTTTGGAAAAGCTGTTCATCTAAATCTGAACCAGTTATCCTCTTTGTATTTCTATGTCATGTGAAATAAGCATGTAAAAATAAGGTATTGTACGCAAACATTGACAGATTCTAAATCCATTAAAACAATCTGGAACATTTTCAGTTAAAATACAAAAATTAAATCAACCCCAAATTGTGATTGGATGCTGTACTGGTCTTTACACTTGAAATTTTCGTGCCAGCTTACCAAATGGAACAGCTCTATATTGTTCACAGTACAACCTACGTGCAGTCACCCACATACAATGTCCTACTTATTTGTAAAAGATAGCAGTGATTGAATTTTCTAATAACCAGAACTGCAACGCATTCCACTTAGCAAAATGCTGTGATTAAAAGGACTTGTTCTCCACACCATTTTCCAGTGAAATTAATCTAGATAAAGTATCTCTACTGCACTTCACCTGGGTGGGATTTTAAAGAGATCTTGAAGGAGATGAATGAATTCTTCTGGGAAACAGATACCTGAATCTTTTCAGCTCTCCCGAGAAATCAAGTCAGCACAGTCTAGCCTAAACATCTTAATTTATTTTATTTATTTATCAGGGCTAAAAAGAAGGTAAAACTCTAGTGCTTAACTGAACTTTATATAAATTAGGACAAATACATATGCACTGGTACCCTGTCATAACCTACCCTTTCTAATATTCAACTGATGTTCCCGTAAGACGCAACTGCTTTCCGAACGACAGTACAAATGCTTCTGACAAAACAGACAGTGAGTGTTCATACCAAAACAAAGTTTCCGTGTTCCTCCAGGGCACTGCATTCCCACAGAAGCTTGGAATTTGCTTCCCCTTTAGAATATGCAATGTTCAGAACATCACACATATTCAGGTCATGGTTGATTACTAAATTACATACTGCTGCAGAATGTATCATACGATTCAGCAAGAAATAAAGCAGTTTGGATTACAGAATCACAGAGGCTTACATTACACAAGGCTTTTTTTTCTGTAGGCAAAAATAACCACTTGCATTGCTGCTTACAGATTCCAGTTACTTATCTAGTGAAGTGCACACAGCTAGGAAATGAATGCTGCCCTGAGAATCCCAACTTGAATATTTACAAGTGTGAAGAATGTCGTATTATGATGGACTCAAGGTCCCCCTAGCCCAGTAGCCTGTCTCCAGCAGGGACCAGTCAGAGAGGAAATAATCAGAGATACTTCTCTGGAATGCTCTCCTAGCTCCAACTATTAGCAGCTCAGGGACTCCTGAGCAGCTTTACTGCACTTTTATTGCATTTTACAAACATTATGAAAGCTCTCCAATGCAGAGAAGTAAAGGCAAAAAAATGCAAGATGAAAGGATAGAAGGAGGAATAAAACACTGCAGGCTTGGCTGCCAATTCATTTTGACTCAAGCCTCAGATGGGTTGTTGCATCCACTGTAGTTTCTTTTTGCTACACTAAGTAGTGTTAATGTTGAATTTAAATGCCACTCTGCAATGAGGGTCCCATTTTACAGGTGTCATATGCCTGTAACTCTGGCTAAATTCAGTGAAAATTTGGCTTAGTTATCAACCCAGACTATAAAACTCCATGGAAAATTTAAAAGAAAATACTGATCAATTGTAATTATCGCGCATCAACAGAGTTAAAGTCAGGGGCATGCTCTGAAAGTGAATCCAGATACTCTTAGCATAATTTGGCACAGTGCCTATATTTCCTTTCATTTTCAGAGGTTCCTTATTAAGGTAAAAAAAAATCCCTAAATCTATGAAAATACAGATTGACAAAAAATACTATAAATGTTCTGTGGTTTTAGGAGTTTGTTTCATACTTTGGTTTGACTTTTTATATGAGACCCTTAAAGCAAACTAAGATGGCCACATTTTCAGCACTAAGAATAAAAAGAGTAGCCTTTTTTACATTATTTTCTGTTTACAAGTTTGTTGATGTTTGTTTACACATCCTGGAACTTAGTGGGCACAACGTACCAACAGGTAGAAAACTACCTACCCACAGTGCCTCAATAGCAGCAGCTTTTTGTATTACGAGTGCTCTGACAAGTTCTCATGTTTTAACACCCATGTTACAATGTCATGAATGAAATGGAGCACACCTAAGGTCTACACATATTTCTTACAGTGTAAGAAAATAAATATCAGTCACTTAAACACAAAGGTCTTGATTTACAATGTCACTAAGGATTTATCGAGTACAGCATAGGTAAATACACAGAAGTTTTTGATGATCTAACAAGCTGGGATACAGGAATACAGGACCATGCAGTATAAAGGCAGGGTATCTGCCTCTCCACATTTCTCAGATACTGCAGAAATGAGCAATCAGCAGTCTACACAGCAAGATGATATGGTAACTATGTGTTAATAATAGCAAGGCAATGTGGCTTAATGAATGTGGTAATAATGCTAATGGGTATGACGTGGTTATATGATAACGAGAGTCAAGAAAGTTGCATTTTCTTTCCCTTTTCTGTCACTGAAGTGTTGCATGACACTGGAAACCTCATTAGTCTTCCTGTCGCCAAGAATTTGGTTTTACACTACTGATACCCAGTAGTTCAGGAGCCAATTTAAGAGCTTTCTGTCCCGCTCATTCATTCCAGCTTGGCCCATTGAGTCCCTACAGACTGGTGTGGACCAGCGTGCGCCAGTGCAAGCATTTCACAGAATCACAGAATCACAG
>NW_010157308.1:0-7077 GCF_000695765.1 Mesitornis unicolor
AACCGAGCGATTCTGTGTGTGATTCTGTGAATATATAATTAAATTATTAAATTTACCAAACTCCTTGCTGTCTGACCTGATTTCTAAATGCAGCTGGAAGTCCTGTGCTTGGCAGTATGTAGTAGTGTTACTTGTTTCTTAAGAATGTGAAGTTGTGATTATTTGCAGCTGTGATACTGCAATGCAACAGTGAGAATGGAGTCACAAAGGAGCTGAAGAACCTTTTCTGGTCTGAAGGAAGACTATTAATGTTTCCTTAATGATTTTGAAACAAATAGCTGGTATTTGCTGCCTGCCCTGCTTTCCATCTCCCTTTTGTTTACGGAGTCATGGGTGCTGCATACCAGATGTGTAGCTGATTTAGGTCCATATGGATTTTGGAGGAAAAAATACAGCATCCTTTTTAATGCCTGACTTGGTGCCACTCAAAAAAATGTGTTATATTCTATCAGCTTTCCATAGTGGCTGGATTGTAGGAAAAAGCAATGCTTCCATTGGCAGTAGCTTTTGTGCTGGCATTCCATTCAGCAATGGATAAAAGAAACTCTGAAATAAATTTAGTTTTGCATTTACCTGCTCCCTGTTTGTCCCTGCCTGTAAAATATTAAAGTGGTTTCATGGGCAGAAGGCAGGGAAAGTGTGTTTACATGAGAAGTCTTTTCTGAGTTGGTTGTAAGGTTTAACATTTGATCCTGTGCATGCAAGGCTCCTGCATTTCTGTTGTTGTGTGAACTCTGAAGCAGAGCTGTCGTAAGAGTAGTGTGCATGTGTGTTACATCAAATTCACCTTGGTGTCAGTGGATTTGCTCTGGAGAGGCTTTGCTTTAATATAAACTGTCTTTAATCTCTATAGCAGTATTTCGGCCACTTAATATGTACTGACAGAGTAATTTGTTTGGTCTGTTCCACTGAAATTTTTGTTTTTAATTTTTGTTTTGTATGAGTACCAAAAATCAGCCCTCCTTGCAACCATGGTTTGAGGAGGAAGTTGTACTGTACACATTATGGTTTGACTGGCAGGATCGCTGGTGCAACAGTGGTTTATTACTGCTAGTTAGAAGTGGTGGTAGAAGAAGTGAAGTCCAGCCTTAGGACCAGATCTTACAAACTGTTTCACAAAGTAAACTATATTGTTTCTTCACTAAGCCTCCATAGATCTTACAAGTATTTGGCATGCAGCAACCATGGAAATGTGCTTTTCCACTGTTTTGTGAGGACTTTAGTTCCTACTAGCAGTAGATGAACTGCAAGGCTTAATTTCATGAGTGGAAGTCTGTCTTTATTAAAGTAAAATTTTTATTTCCCTGAATTTGGAATTAGTGCAGAAACTTTGCAGTTATTTTCACTTGAGAATTTAGGTTTTGCTGGCTTTTTGAAAAGATATTAAAATCTGGATTTAAAAAATGACACATAAAAAAATAAGTGCTATTCATAAATAGGATTATTTTCACAAAATGACTACTTGTTCAACTTTGCAGCCATGCGACCTCCATCGCCTGGAAGAAGGCCCTAGTACCACAGCAGTGATGACTCGAGAGGAGGGGCTCCATTACTACAAGACAATGCAGATGATACGGCGCATGGAACTGAAGTCTGACCAGCTGTACAAGCAGAAGATTATTCGTGGCTTCTGCCACTTGTATGATGGTCAGGTAAGATTTTTATTTTTCCACAAGAGGTTTTACACTGTCTTACCTTACTTAATGTAGGGGTTTGAATAGAGTGGAGAGTAAATCTGTTGGAACTGAGAATCTGTCAGCAATGGCTGAAGTTGTAGCTGGATCCATGATTTAATTCATTATTTCTTTAAAAACAGTGACTGAGCACACAGGGGTATCATGTGAGATCTTGGGACAGCAGCAGAAAATGAGAGAAGGCAAAGTGCAGCTGAAGATCAGCTGAATGTGAGGAATGAACAACTGCAGCACATTAAGTTCACCAAGTTTGGAGGCCCACATCCTCCTCTGTCTTCATTGATGTTTTTTGTTTCAGTGTCTCATAGATCGTGTGCCCACTAAAAAGCAACAGCCAGGAGAAGAAACTTCATGAACTCAGTGAAACGTTACCATCTGTCCATTTTCCTCTGCCATTTTTGAATTGCAGTTGTTTGGATGCTTCATATGGGAGAAGAGTGTAGAAAAAAGTCTGCAGACCTTTGCAGCTCTGGTTCCCCTCCTACCTACTTTTGTTAGTCGGAATCAGGACAGAGTGGAATTTAGAGCCTGAGGCTGTTGTAGCTCCAGGTTCTGCAAACACAGGCTTGTCACACCATGGGCTTTAAGGCAGTCCCCTGTATCTGTGCTGCTCCTGTTTTCTGCTGATACTTGGAAGTATTTGGGACCAGAGCTAGCCCTTGCCACACTGCTGACTGTGGAAACTATGTGCTTTTCTTTACTCCTTTGCAACAGGAGGCTTGCTGTGTGGGGATTGAAGCTGCCATACAGCCTACAGACCATGTGATAACAGCTTACAGAGCTCACGGCTTTACCTATGCACGAGGAGTGCCTGTTCGAGAGATTCTTGCTGAACTTACAGGTTTGTGCTAAGTAAAATGAGGATTTGCATGCTGCTGTACTTGTGGCAGAATTTTTTAAATTCCAATTCAAAATAATGTCGATGCATAAAGTATACTGGGACTTTGGAAGCCATTTAGTGATGTAGCAGAATAAATCTATTTTATAATTTTACATTTCAGTCACTTTTTTTAAAATAAAACATAAGTCATAAAGACTGTTTATGTGTTGGTACCTCTAAAGCACAACTTTAGAAAATTATTCTTGATACCGTATGCTGTATTTGTTGTGCCACAGCAGCTTATGTAAATGAAGCTTGCTGGTGGTAGACTTTATTCTCGACAGGACAGGGCATTACCCTCCATAGGAGACAGGCGTGGATTTTCAGAAATAAACTGCTGAAGTCTTGGGAAGACTGGTAGATACTGGCTGTAATGGTAAACTGAATAGTAATGTAGACAGATCAAAGATTTTGTGGAAAGGAGAGATGGTTATTCACAATGGGGTCAGAGAGGAGTAGATCAGCCTGCTGAAACTGTGAGCAGGTGCCAGAAGTGAAAAATGCACAAGGAGTTTGAAGGCCTTTCTGAATGATTTGTATAATAAAATTTTGATCTGAGAATTCTCATGCTTGAGACATTAATACAGGAAAGCACATTTTGAAGGTAGAGAAGAGGTATGGCTTTGTACACTGAGAACGTATGTGTGTGTTAAGAATGCATATTAATAAAGTGCACAGAAGCCCAGAGTCTGGTGCTCTTGGACTTGCCAAGTTTCACGGGGTACTGATAAGGGAGACAGTACATAAAGAGATTGTAGATTTCAGTCATGACAGTTGGCCCTGAAACTACAAATATCAGCGATTGTATTAATTTCTTATCACAACACCCATCATCTTCTGTAGGATTATGCTTTGTTTCAGTGGGGTTCTTTTAATTGGGAAAGAGCTGCTGCAGTACAGAGGCTGTTGTTCCAAGAAACAACACTTGGGGCAAGTTTCTAGAGAACAGTGCTGCTAGAGCTGATTGTTGCAAAGAAAGATCTTGACTGAAAACATCGAACTGAAAGACAGCCTGAGTTGCAGTGACAGAAAATTACAGAATCCAAAAGTCTTTGAAGGAGCAGGAAGCAGTCGCCCAAAGACTAGTGGATAAGATCATAAAGGAAACAAACTATGGAGAAAGACTTTTCAGGAGAACGACGATTCTCTGAGAAATGGCTTTGTGGACATCAAGGCACATTGTTCTAAGGAAAGTAGAAAGTATAACAAAAAGTGTCCGTGGTAAATCAGGAGTTCTTAGCTAGAATACAAGAAGGGATTGTACAACAAGTGGAGGTTTACTGAATTTAATTACACATAAGAGAAACAGTCTTCTGATTAAAATCAGAATTTATTTTCTTTTGCATTGACTCTAGCTGACAGAATCTATAAAAGCTCACATCAAACCAATTCATAAGCATATGGAAGGTAGAAGAAAGACCAGTAATAAAAATTGTCCACTAGTAGGTGAGAAAGAGAAGTACAAATTCTAGAAAGAGATCAAGCACTCAACTTCTAAAATAAATGCCAAGGCAAAAAGAAAAACCCAGCCAAACAAGCTGTGTTTATTAGAAATAAAATAGAAGCTTCTGTGGCTGTTAAGAAGACAAATTAGAATAAGAAATGGAGTGTCCTGATGAGAAATTCTGTGTTCTTACATCAGCTCATTTAATAGAGTTTGTTGTAATGCTTCTTGGACCAGCAGTTATCTTCAGACTACAGCCTGAATGAAGTTGGGCTAGGTGACTTTTTGATGTTTATCCTGAGGCACTACAGGCAGTTGTTTGTTGTTTGGGGTCTTTTTGGGGTTTTGTGTTGTTTTATTTTTAAATGTTCTATCTGTAGTTTTTACTTCAGGTTATTGTCACAGGGAAAACGTGCAGACTGTTGCAAGTAATTTGGAACAGCGTTCATATCTTTCTTGCAGAAGCCAAAAGTAATAAGGACTGTAAATACTTCATACAGATTACTTATATGAGAAATATAGACCATGTTGGCTATTAGAAGAAAACAACAGATATTTGTCAGGACACTGAAACTTCTTGGTTGAGTTAAAAATTTCTTCTTAATCTTCTTTTCATTTCCTGAATTGTGTTCGCTGTCATACTCTGGTTTTTTTTTTCCTTCTCTTGTTTCGTTTGTGATGTATTTAACTGTAAACTCTCTGAGGAGGGGCTATTGTGTCTTAACTCCACGTAGATCTAAGGACAACAATATAGTCTTAGTGTTACCTTTAGGAATTGAATTAGATATTCCCATTTTATTAGTATTTTTCCTCCAGGAGAAAATAAATTGCTGCTTGTTCATTTTCAGGTCGAAAAGGAGGATGTGTGAAGGGAAAAGGAGGATCAATGCATATGTATACCAAAAACTTCTATGGTGGCAATGGTATCGTTGGTGCTCAGGTGAGTTCTACTACAGGAGTTCTACTTTAAAGCACAAGCTGAATTTGGCTCATGTCCTGTGCCAGTGTTTCTTCTCAGGTTTTGTGGCATGAACTTGTGTGCAGGTACTATTGCTCTGTGGCTGTTAAATCTGCTTTGTCTTTGTTCTGGTTTGTTCACCATTTTGTTAACTGTCGCAAAAAGAAATCCAATTGAGAATATAATTAATGTTTATATTTTGGCTGTCATACAGAGTGGAACAAACAAGTGGGTTGGTAACAGCTTGTTTGTTGAGCAGATCTCGTAACTATAAATATCACTTCACAGTTCACAAGCTGCCTGTCTCCAGCTCCTCTGTACATTGTTCTAAAACTTTGGTGTGTCCTGTACCCTGCGATAGGTTCCTCTTGGAGCTGGGATTGCGCTGGCCTGTAAATACTTCGGTAAAAACGAAATCTGTCTGACGTTGTATGGGGACGGTGCAGCCAATCAGGTAAATGAGCTTTGTCTGGGGTGGCTCTGTGAGGAGGAGCGTGACTGTGAGCAACCAATTTCCCTTCTGTGCACTGTGAGCTCTGCCTTTCCACAGGGCAGTGGGAGAGCACCTGGCACCTTGTCGGTGTGGTACCTGCACCTTCGGCAGGGTCTGGCTTGGGACTTGTGCTAAGATTGTTGTGTTGGGCTTGCTGCCGCAAGGGTGCTTTATTAAAGGAGTCCACTGACGCTGCAAAAGCAATCCTGGAGGGAGAAGACAGTGCATGCCCTCACTCCTGCAGCCCGCTGCAGTTTTTCTTACGGCTTTTGTTGTGAAGTGCTGTTCGCTGAGACAAACTCTGTGTAGGTGACTGGGCAACTGGACACCAGCACATCTTACTCGTGTTTAGACATTTGAGTAGGAGTGGATTTAAGTTCCATCTAGTCCTCAGAGGGGCGATTCAGGGGAACAGTGAATTGCTAGATGCACTGTACATATCAGGAATGTAGCATGTCCTTGGATTTTTTCATCATGCTTTGGACCTGTGTTTCCCTGCCCCCATTTTGAACTCTGCTCTTGTCTCCTGAGTGGAGGAAAGCTTCTCAGCTCCTTCTCTCTTGAAGTGCCCTAGATACCAAGGGACTGAGTGGGGCTAATGGTTAATTATGTGAACACTGCACGAGTCATGAGAGAAGGGGTTTCCAGTTACTCTTGTTACCCTCTTTCCAGTTGCGCATGGCTCACCTGAGTGTGATGCCCTGAAGCCTCTCTGCTGTAAGGAGAGCTCTGAACAATAGCAGTGAAGAGGACAGTGCTGCTAAATAGGGAGAAACATGTAACTAATTTCTGAAAACAGAGGAGATGACAGGTATCTTGCAGAGACACTTACTGTTGACATTCCAGCCTCTTCATGTTATCAGCAGAGACATTAAGCCAGATAAGAAACTGGTGGTTTAGAGTGTACCACTGGTATAATTTCCCACTTTCAAATCACAGGGGGAGATCTCAGTTCTTTGTTTTCCCTGTCTTTAGCTTACAGTAGGAAGGCTGATGCAGTCGCTGTGGTTCAACTTTTTGTTTACTTTGCTGTATCAGCATCCTGCCAGATTAATAATGAAATTTTTTATGACTGTTACTGAAATACTTGAAGGTTTTATGCTACCCTAGCACAGACTCTGAAATAGGTTTAACAATTAAGTCATATAAACTATTAATGGATATGAAAATTACCTTACATAGCGTAGCTTTTCTTTTATACCTGCTGAGCTGCAGCAAGTGGCTGATTTCAGATCACTTTCAGTATTAAAATTTCTCCTAGCTTGACCTCTGCAACTGAATGGTTTTCAGTAGAGCCTCATGCTTGGAGGCTGAGCTCCCTGTCTAGATGTAACTTGCTCTTTCTCTTTCAGGGCCAGATATTTGAAACGTACAATATGGCTGCCTTATGGAAGTTGCCTTGCATTTTTATCTGTGAGAACAACCGGTATGGAATGGGAACTTCCGTTGAAAGAGCTGCAGCCAGCACTGACTACTTCAAAAGAGGAGACTTCATTCCTGGGCTCAGGGTAAGTACAATCCCAGCTTTTTTTTGAGGGAGGTGGCAGTAGGAGAATGTGCAGGCACACACCTGCACAGTACATACATATATATAGATTTATTTTATTT
>NW_010157309.1:0-9007 GCF_000695765.1 Mesitornis unicolor
TATATATACACACACACACATCTTTATATACATGCAACAATACATCTCTCTATCAATGCATCTCACAGGCTTCGCTGTTTTCTAGAAGGTGTTGAGATAGCACTAAGCTTTTAAAAGCATTTACAGCTGGGGTTTTTTTGTTGTTTTTTTGGGGTTTTTTGTTTTGTTTTCTAATTTTGTAGGATACATATACTTGGGATTTTTTTTAAAGATTATTATTTCATTTTAAATCCTACTATGATTTTTAGGGGTTATCTTAAAATGTACCATTTGGACTGACTCAGCAGGTCCACAATAGTATGTAAGATCCAGGATCTTACATTTTGATCATTAGGATCTTAAAATTTAAGTTCTACATTTAGATTCTTGCAACAATTTTTTTTTTCTCCAAACTAAATCCCTCATTCCCTGAGTCATCTGGAGTTGGTAATACTGTGTACAGTCTACAGCATAAAGTAGTACTGTGCAGACTGTGGTATAATTCCTTCTTCAGGAAGGAACAGGACACTGTTACTCTTCTGCCTTGGTTAGAGTGAAGAAGACATCAGTGTAAGTCTTTTGGAAGTGCTGAAAGGAGATCCTGATGCAACACATGACATCTCTCCATCCCTTTCAATTCCTAAGTGAATTGAGTATCAGTTCAGGAGCTCAGATTCCTTACAGTTCAAGTTTGAAGCCATCTTTTTGATGCAGATAAATTGTGTACTGTGACATCTGATATTCGCAGATGAGACTACCATCATGTGTGCTGTTCATTGCCATAATAATATTGTGCCATTTGCAGCATGCCATTTCTTCAGATGCTCTTTGCTAAAGTACTTCTTATGTACATAATTGTATGACGTGCTGTTAACTTGTCTAGCTGAGCCTTGAACCCTTGATTTAGGATTACGTATGTGCAATAACCTAGCCTCTTACCTGAGGCTCTCACCATTTAACAGCTTATCTATATCCGAGTCAGAACACTTAAAGCTGAGTATAGTAAATAAGGCTGATACACCAGCAAGTGTTTTGCATCCTTTGAAATTGTAAGCCAAGTAACAACAAACTGCCACTTTGTTGCCTCTTTCCAGTTCTATTGTAATTTTAAGCCTACTAGTATAATAACAATTAATTTTCACTCAGTTCATTTGTTTCCCTATATTCCCCTTTTTGTGTGTGCTCCCTGGGTTTCTTTTGATACATGTTAATTACAACCTTAGAAAAATATTTCTCCCCCAATACATTCTGTAAAGAGGAAAGAATTATCTTCTGATGGAGAAAGCTAGAATCGTCACTGCTTATGAAGATGCAAACAGCGAGGACACAGGAGTTGAATATGGTAAGGTGGTGGGACAGAAGTTTTATTTACTTAGAGATACTTGAATAGGACAATCAAAGCTACATTCAGTTTCCACATATGTCCAATCTGCTTTTTAAAATAACCTGGTTCTAACATTTGTTTCTGTAAACTATGGGACTTTGATTCATTTAAACACAAAGGTGTACAAGTTCTGTCTTACTTTGACTAGATGCCAGTTAGAAGGATCAGAGGCAGGCTAGGGAAAATGTGTAGAGCAGTTGGCAGTCTTTCTGTTTCTCAGTGCCAAAGCCTGTGGGGTTAATTTGAAGATACCCAAATCACCTTGGCAACATCATCTCTAGTCTTTTCCAGAACTGTGGAATTTAATGAGCCAGAACAATAAAGTAGGATCATAGAAAAATAGTAATGGAAGGGACTTTAAGAAGTCACCTTCTCCAGCCCTATGGTAGGAGCAAGTGTATTTATGTCATTTCTAAGAGATGTTTGTCTTGCCTTTTCTTAAAAAATATCTGGCAATGGACTTTCCACAGCATCCATGGACAAATCTGTTCTAAGGGGTAAAATTATTCAGAAGAAGGGAAAAACTAGCAAGCTTTTCCTTTACGTCTAAAAGGGAGTTAGTGCGGTGGGGTGCCTGTAATTCAAATTCTTATCTATTCTGTCCAATTAAGATTTCAAATAATGTCTTCCATCTTTGCCATAACCTTGGAGAAAGGAACTATCTGACATATGATGGGGTTTAGAAAAAAAATTTATAGTGATTTCTGAAAAGAATGGTTACAAGGATTACTCAGCCTAAGTATTGATTAGATATGATGGAATCCTTATGATCATGAGTGATGGAAGGAGGTAGAAAGAAGATGCAAGTATCTTGTTTCATTTTATGTATTTTCCAGTTGTACTGTGAAGGAGGACTAGTCCATATCATTCATCTGAGCACAGTAGATTGGTATCTAGTCCAAAAGGGCAGGAAAAAGAAGGGCTTCACCAGCAAGAAATAGACCAATACAGAGGGAAGAGCTGCTGCTCATTCTTAAATGGCCTAAGTGCTGAGAAGCTTTGTTATTCAAAGTCTCTTAAATAATTCAGGACTCTTCTCCTTACATAAGTTTCTAAAGCAGGAAAGCAGTTATATTTCTGAATTCCTCTCATTGAGTTAATCCACTCATACTTCAGTTCTTGCTAGCAATGCAACTGAACCCAAATGAAATGCTTTAGATTCTTATTTATGATGGACGATATTTCTTCTAGAAACCCAGGTGTGGGATCTGAATAATCTGTATCCATTCTAGACTGTATGTTTTGATACTTCAAAAAACAGACTCTGATTTTTCTCAAAATTCAGAGTTCAGTAATTGAATCCATATCCTCAAATAAATAAAATTACAGTACTGCTGTGTGCCTTCACAATTCTCAGTTCTCATAAAGCTATACTGAGTCCTGTTATGCCAATCTTTTGAAAAGAGAAATTAAAATGTTTACAACCCAAATGCCTCATCATTTGAGCCCTTATCAAATGCTTTTTTCTCCTTTTCATCAATACTTTTTTGTCTTCCCATGGCAACTTAATTAAGGCTTTTTTGTTGTTGTTGATCTTGGAGCCCCTTCTAATAGTCTTATCCACATAGCTCCCTAGCTCCAGGTTCTCAAGTCAAATTATTTTCTAAATGTCACCTGTCTTTCTATCCTAAGATTTAACCATAGCTGCCTCCATTAGTTAGAGAAACTTCTACCTAAGATGGAAGCTTGCAAGGCTATTATTTACATAGAACTCATTCATAAAAAAAGCATCTGAGGCTGTATTTATCTCCTGCAGAAGTTATAACTAAGGGAAGAGAGTACAAAAAGCCTCAATCTTCAAATAGGTCAAATGATCAATAAAACCCACTCAGATTGCATCCAGTAAGCATTCTGCTCAAGGAGACACTGCTTCAGGAAAATACCTTCAACATAGTTGAAAAGAAAGACTATCCTGTGGAAACCGTTATGGGCAGGCAGTCAGTTTTCCATACATTCATTCATGTGAAATAGAGGTGCATTTGATTTTCTTCTACCAACTTCAGTCATCTCACTCTGCTGTGAATGCTCCAGAGGTGGACCCTCCCTTGAGAAAAAGGATATTCTTTCCCCTCCTTACACATACACCAAGCACTGCAGAGACATATACTGGTTTGTTTTTTATATTGTGAGATGCCACTGTGTTTGGGCATGTTTGAGAGAGGGGTGTTCCTAATGGAAAAAAAAAATTAAAATTGTTATTAACATTGCCTATTGTCAGACTTAAAATGAGATATATTCTCTGTTACTGATTTCCATAAACTGGATCTTTCTCATAAACATTGCATCTTCAGTGCCTCTCTAGCTGTAAGCATTTTCAAGTACTTGTCTCTAAGGATGCATGTGTGGGATCTGCTAATGTCCAACATAGTCACATTTAGCTAAGGAGAAAACTTTTTTTCCTGACCTTGTAATTTCTGTGTATATAGAACTTCGTAGTCTAGATATTAAGGAGACTGTTGCATTTCATTTAGACTAGACTGAGGTTTGCTATGTGCCTGAGAATCTCGGTGTCCATGGATAAAACAAGGGCTTAAAAGCATCTGAAGTAATCATTACTTAGCAGACTGAAGGATTGTGCTCTACAGCTTCCTGGAAATAGGTGCAGAAAGTTTCCCTCCATCAGTATTGTTTTAATTGCAATTCTGAAATGTTAGCGGTTGATGTATGTTTGGTTGCTGCAAGAGTTAAGTGAAACATTATTGTTTGTTTCGTATTTTAATTACAGTTTTCATTTGGAAATGGATTATTAATTCCCCTTTCCACCCCGCCCCATAAATTCAATTCCATATTTTTTGTTAATCCTAACTCTTCATAGTTCCTTCCTTATTCTAAAGTTGTCTTCATTGACCAATTTTGGTACAGTTCTCCAGGCTGTACCTCCAGACTGCTCTATACATACATATATATATATGTATGTTTATGTTTAGCAATTGTCTATGTGGGAATCTTCCTGGTTTTCATATCTACCCAAGACCATCACGTTATTTTATGTTTGCTTTGCTATAGAGAATTTTATTTCTCTAGTTTGAGATTTTAGTCAGCTTTTTATACACTAAAAGTAAGATTAACAAACCATTATTGGCAAACATAATCACCTAAAAAGTTGGTCCTTAGAACAATGTCAGGTTAATCCACAGTAACTCAATCTCAGAAGCTGTCTTGAAGAGCTGGGGTCAGCTAGCTGATGGTTTGTGTCTCTGCGTGGTGTACCTCCGGTGGTGTACTTCTCTGTATTGGCACAATATGAGATAGAAGTGAGTAACACTCCTCTGTTGCACAGTCACTTTTTCTTCCTTGTTTTTTCCTGTTGTATTAGCAGTATTGTAAGCAGAGATACTTGAAACTACAAAGTGTGTTTTTAAAATCAGTTTTAACTGGAACTGCAGCCACTAATGGTAACTTTTTATGCATTGTATGTCACTACTAGGAACGTAGGAATGCTTCTGAACTTTCAACAGCAATCTTTCTGTAAATCTGAGAACCTTTTCAATTTAAACTTAAGGTAATTCAGCATTTCCTGGGTTTATTATGCTCACTGGGGGGAATAATTGCTGTTGCCATTTAAGTGTTTTTACACACAAATTCCTGATATGAACTAAGCCTTGATTACATCAAGTGCAGCTTTATACAAGAATGATTGCAAATTTGCACCTGAAAATTGGGTCTATCTTGATAACTAGAGAAAACTATGAAACAAATTAAGAAATTACATGTATTTATGATCAATCTGTGGTATCCTTTTGAAAATTACCATTTTTTATTAATTATTATGAAAAATAAGCGCTTTAATAGAAAAGTGTTTCTTAAAGAACAGAGTACTGTCTTGGAGAGCAAAGTGTAACAGATTTAACATGACAGCATTGTTCCAAGGGGAATTTTGGTACTTTTACGTCAATTCCATGTAATTTATACAGAAAAAAATAGCTTAACACTGTTCTTGCCCCTAATTAAATGAAATTGGTATTCTTGCACACAGATACTTTATTTAGCAGCAGTGAGGTATAGCAGTATATGAAATACAAGAAAAGAAGAAATTGGTTCATTGTAAAGAACAAGGTCCACAACGATGAGCCTTCACAAGTAGCCTTGTTTTACCTAAATGACACTTACAGCACTGTTAATTTCCCTTCAGAAGTGACTCTGCATCCTTGCATTGGTAATATTTTACATTAAGAAATTATCTTTGAGTAGGAACCACAGGTTACTGAATTATCAAATACACCTCTTTTCCTTGAAACTGAGGGAGCATGCCTTTTGACTCCACTTTGCCTCCCCTACAATACACAAGTGTAGGATACACTTTTCTTTGAAGTTATTATGAGCTTAATTATGGAGTCAGCATGTGCAAGATGTGGCTTTTACTGCAGGCAGGGGTAAGAAAATCCTACTCTTCATTTTATTTCTGCACCCACACTCTCCTGGACAGCAATGCTACACGGGGCACACTTACAAAACAACACTTCTTTCTGACATTTTACATCACAATACCAGTGCAAAACTGATCCTTTTAATACCCCTCTCATGACTGTCTATGGTAGTTCTATTTGCAAGAGGTGATCTAGGGCCAAATCCAACCCTGGATGGGGTCCGAGGTGAGTGGGTAGTTTGCAATAATGCCAGGAGTGGCGGTTTGCCTCTAGAGGGTGCGCTTTGATCCCTCTTGGCCACACAACGATTTGCTGTGACAAAAGCAAGGGAGCAGGTGAATATAGCCACGTTATGCATGAAGAGCAACATCACACACCGGCAGACAGCGTTGAGGCACGGCTCTCATCTTATGCAACAAACCCTTTCAGCTTGAGTGTACTCTTCAGAGGTGGAACCTGCCTCTTTTTTCGCTGAATTGGATGTTAGGTATTCAATCAGCATTCAGATTTATGCCTTAGATGCTCATGAAAGAGGATGCTTTCCTTCCTGTGCCTGTCAGTGGTGAAGCTTGCATGCAGTTTTTATATTTTGGAGTTATTTTCTTAAAATATTAACACAAACATCCTGCCACATACACAAATCAGTACAGATACCGAAATCCGGAAAGTTAAGAGATTTGCAATATCAGGTTTTATTTTACCTTTTGACTTGCTTATCATCATTCCTCCCCCCCTTTTTTTCTTTAATGTGAAAGGTATCTTCAAGAACATAGCTTATCATTTTCTTGTGATATACGTGCTTTAAAATGTAGTCTAAATTTGCTCAGAGAAAAATCACATTCAAGATCTAGTCATATAGTTGCATTCAAGAGAGAATAAAGAGCTTATATTACTACATCTGATTCAAAACAATGGCTTAATTGGCCAGGAAAATGTAGTTATCAGATGATAAAGATATGAAGTCAAGGGCAAGATATGCCTGAAAACAAGCATTTCCTGCCTAAAATTAGGCAAAGTTAATAGGTTAAATTTTGTTTATTGGATAAGAGAACCCAAAGTTGATTGATATAGTAATTTCAGTGTTTGCTATGGCAAATATTTAGCTCATTATCAGTTTTAATAGCATTTTGCAGAACAAGCCTTTTCTTGACATGCAGAAAATACTATTAAATTTCCCTGCATAGATACATTGTTATGACATGCAATAACTACTTGAATATAAAGGGTATTAATAATTTAAAAGGTGTTAACAAATTAGGGCCATCATTAAAAATAGACTTTGAACCATTTTGTAGAAAAATCAGATTGAGGTAATGCTCTGCTCTTATGATAAAGAATTACAGCATTAATTCTGCAAAGTGAACTTATTGCTCCTATTCGTCTCCAAAACCCTGGAGCATTAAAAGACAGGAAGAATGAAATGATCACTGCGTTTTTTCAGGCACAACAGCTCTAATATTTCCATCACAGTTTCACAGCTCAGCTTGCATGGCTGTGCTAGAGGAAAAAGCCCATAAACGTCATACTTCCCTTTGTTTTGTTTTTGCCGGTCTTATGAAATCAGGTCGAATTTTTTCAGATAGTTTATATTAATATACTGAGAATTTTGCTTGTACAGCATCTGTGCAGAGTCTAAAGCAAACATTTCTTCTGTATAAAGACTGTTCTATTCTTGATTTTAAAATGCAATCCTGTTTTCTTTTGCATTTTGTTTTTCCTTTCTTGCAACAATTGATGACCAGAGGCATTTCAAGGTTGAATTCTTGTTGGTTTGCAAATTATTAATTTGTTTTCCTTCCAACTTGAGATAAACAGAAATAAGATCACTTCTGAAGTCTTTTCTTCCTTGTTTTATAATTCATCCATGAAACATGCAGAGAAACGGATCCAATTTGTTTTGGCGTAAGTGTGTTAGGAAATACATTTGTGATTCTTAGTCATGTGAGCAATGTCTGCCTATACAAATAGTTTCACAGCAGTAAGGGTCAGGACTGGACCCTTATTCTAGAAATAGTTCAGTTGAAAGATTTAAACAAGATTTAAAAGGCTAAGCTTTTATTTTAGCTTCATTCCTCCATGTTTTGGAGAAGAAAAAATAATTTCTGGGATTTAAGTAATAAATTTCACATTTGAAGTACAGAGATACCAGGAGCTCTTTCAGGCCCTGAAGGTAGCAAAATATTTGTCTTCTCCCTTTCTCTTATTTTCACTTGCCATGGCAGTCATCTGCATTAATAACATGTCCATCTCATCCTCCTTCCTGAGTTTTCCCTTCCCTTCTTCTCCTTGCACTTTCTGAGACCACAGAGCCCAGATGGTGCCCTCACTGTTGCCAGGCCAAGGCGGAACTGTTTGTGTTATATCCACCTCTCAGTAGCTGTACTGAGAAACATGCCAGAAGTCCAGTGCTGAAATGTGTTTGATTTTTCTGTTATTTTCTTTCCAGTGAATTTTCCTCAGCACCAATTTTTATCGCTCAAGTCTCCAATGTTGGCAGTGGTGCACCATCAAGTTTAAATAAAACGATGAGTTTCCAGTCATCTAGTTGTGATTTTAGCAGAGTCAGATGTTGTTAAAGCACCAATCAATGAATGGTTAAAGCATTGTTTATATAGCACCTCTATTCTTGCTAATACTGAAAAATCCGTAACACCATGACATTTTTCAGGCAGAAGTGCATATGTTGGTGCAGACAAAAAGAACATCTCCTTTTATGTACCAATATACCAGTGTTTTATTTTCTTAATCACACACAATGAAGTGTGAATGAGAAAGTAGAACATGTAGCAGAGGAGAAAATATTCATGTTCTGATAAAGTATAAAATAAGAGTAACTGTGATAGAGATACAGTTAGAAGAGAGTATCAAGGACAACAAACTATTAGTACATTATTAGCCAGAGGAAGATCCAGGAGAGTATTAGTCTGCTATACAGCAGAGGGGAGAAACTCTTGGTAGATGACCTAGAGTACAACATGCTATAGTGCTTTTGCTTTAATCTTCACTGAAAAGGTCATCTGGGATCATGTGTCAAAGAGAGTTTATCTGCCACAAAAAAGCAAGATCTAGGGCCAGAACAGGAGAAAGTAGGCTAGAGAGTACTTAGAGCAGTTAGGTCTTCAAATCAGGTGGGTCTCAGAACCTTCATCCTACAATACTTAAAAAACTGGCTGGAACAATCTTGAGGTCATTAGCCATTTTCGAAAAATCATGGAGGTCAAGTCAGGTTCCAGAGTAGTGGAAAGAGACAACCCTGGTGCCTGTTTTTAGAAAGGGA
>NW_010157309.1:9038-40284 GCF_000695765.1 Mesitornis unicolor
CCAAGGAATTTCAGATAGAATCAACTTAAGATCCTATCTTGGAAAAATACCAGAACATACAATCAAATGTTTAATAGATACCTGGGAAAAAATAAGGAAACATGTGATAGCCAAAATGGATATGACTAAACCAAATTGTGTCAAGCCAAAATAATTAACACAGCAATGGGACTTCTGGGTAAATGTGTTAAAATAAGGAGAATGTATATGATACAGCCTGTTGGAAGCTTTTGACATAGTATAGTACGCCACACTTATAAGCAAGTAAGGAAGCATGGACTTCATGAACTTACCATCAAGTGCGTGAATAATGATTACAAGAAAACCTGACTATAAAAAGTTAAGTGGCTGTGGTTAGAAATGGAAAGCTGTTTAGCATGTGCTCCTACAGGGATCTGAGTCTGTACTGTCTTGTATTTTCATTCCTTCTCTGGAGACTGGAATAGAGAGTATGGTTATTACATTTGCAGATAACACAAACTAAGGAAGGAACATAAGCATTCTGGTTTATGGTATTGAAATTCAAAAAGATCATGACAAATTGAGAAACATATGTTGTAATATTCCTAGTACTGTGTGTGTGTGTATGTGTGAATATATATAATAAAGAATAATCAAATGCATAGTTACAAAAAGGGAGCAAGTACCAGTTCTGTAGAGAGAAAAAAAAATCTAGACTCATAATAAATCACAAGTTGAACCTGAATCAACAGTGTTAAGCTGTTGTAAAAACTGCAAACATCATACTAGGATATTAAAAATGGTGACTCATGAAGTAATCCTTCTGCTCTACTCAACACTGATAAGGTCTCAACTTAGTATCATAGCATTTCTGGATATTGTGCTTTATGAAGTATGCAGACAAGCTAGAGAAAGTTCAGAAAGCTTGAAAAGGAGCTAAAAAACATACCAAAAGAAAAAAATAATTTAGTGGCAGATTTTGAGCTTCTGTGTCTACAGAAGAGACCCAGGGAGGACACAATAGCAGATTTAAGATATGTAGAATTTGAAGAGGATGAGAAAGTAAATAATGATCTTTTCTCTTCGTAGGTTGAACTAAAAGTAGTGGGCCAGGAAAATGCAATTACTGGAAGAATACTCCCGATTAGCTACTGGGAAAAACTTTATAACAGTTTGAGGAATGGAGTGTATGATGTCCATTGTAGCCACATGTTTCAATAATTGAGTTGCCATTATGATAAGTATGATTTTATATATATATTTGTTTGTTCATGTCAGACAATACAGACAGCAGCATTCTCAACATGCTGCAATTCTGGAGATAAGTCTGTGACATGTCAGTGACAGGATCTTTCTTTTTGCTTCAGTTTGCCCATCTATGAAATCAGCTTTAAGAAGTTGATATTTTTTTAAAATTACTTTCCAAAATACTTCCTGACTTAAGGAGAGTAAGAAAGAGATATTTCTTGCCTACCCCAATTCATCCCCTCATCCTTTTCTCCCTGGAAGCTCTCCAGTTCTTTCGTCTCTTCTTATCCCTGATCATCTACTCCACAGAAACCATTTCAAGGCTACTGAAATATTAAATTTTGTCATCCTATAGATTTTTCAGGAAACAATATTCAGTTTTGCCTATTGTTGATAAGCCTGGAATCAGCTTCATATTGAGGTTTAATGGGAGGGAAAGCTATGACGACTGAGAGTGAAATCCACTTTCACCTCTTGGGAACAAAGTTCACAGCTGCAGTTTACACTCAACCCTCCTTCCACTGCCTGTTTCTCCTCTCTCTGGCTGGAATAGCAAATGAGCCTTTTCATCCTGCTTGAACAGGCATTGCCATGTGTCCCTTGTCCACTTTCCAGTGCAGATCCTTTTCATCCCTTCCCATTAGCAGGCTCTGGGCTGCCAGGACTACAAGTACTAAATGTAATTTTTTGCCTTTTCTGCTTTTGTCTCAGTGTTTCCTTCCAGAGCATCATTTCTCTGGGGCTTAAGCCACGTACATGACCTCATATTAAGTTGCTATTAATGGCACTTTCATGAACATGCTGACTACAGAATGCAAGTTTTTTCTTGGTTTTGTGTGGGTTTTAATCCTTCTATTTATTTCTTTCAAGTGCAAATATTCAAGTGAAGAGAATATACATATTCTAAATTTGCAACTTTTCCTTTTGCTATTCCCTGGGCTGTATGCCCAAAAAATGATGAGCCTGTCTTAAGGGCTTACATCCTTTCTGCATAGAACCTAAAGGCTGACATGGGCAGCTTTGGCTTCAAAAGGTGGGAGATTAGAGTGTCTAGCAGTGATTGAGTATGTTCCTCAGGGTTTTTTCACATGAATGGTTTGCTTGCAAATAAAATGGGATCATACGTTGGTGAACATGTTTTTTTCTGCAAATAAGAGAAGTGCAATTACTGAATGCTTTCTAAGATACCTCAGTGCTAAATCCTAGGATTGTGAGGAATACTGAAGCTCCTAACCTTTGTGTAGAAATTGTTTATGGAAACCTGAATATGGCATCCCTGTATAGCTGGGACACATGTCAAGGAGGGGCTCTAGTGCAAATCATTCTGGAGAGTGGCTGACAGATTCTGTTTAGAAGGCATCAAGAGCAGCTTACGAGTAGTAGTGTTGGGATCAAGAATATCTTGCAAATAAGAATTTGGAGGGAGATTATTTCTTACTTTCTTGGTTTTACTTAATTTTATGAAACTTCCCTGCTTCTCCGAGGGCAAGTCAATCTTGCCTTGATGTGTTTTCCAAATAATGCACTGCATAGTTACTGTTTTCAAGCTACTTCAAGGTAAAATGTTCTAGTGTACACATTTTTGAGTCTTAGAACCTCTGGTAATTAGCATGCGAAGAAGATGATTCATAAGAAATTTTTTACAATTAGATTAGTGAAACACTGGAACAGGTTACCCAGAGAGGTTGTAGGTGTCCCATCATTGGAAATGTTCAAGGCCAGGTTGGATGGGGCTCTGAGCCACCTGATCCAGTTGAGGATGTCCCTGCTTATTGCAGGGGGCTTGGACTAGAGGAACTTTGAAGGTCTCTTCCAACCCAACCATTCTATGATCACATGCTGTAACTGAAATTCTTGTTTCCACTGGTTGATATTAACCAAAAGCTGCATTTTCTCCTTCAACACTCACATAATTGTTTCTTTTGCTGCCAAATCTTCTGATACAGTATGATTTTCGTTAAGATTTATTTTTCAATTTAAAAATGGTTCTCTCTCTCTACTTACTCTAAGCATAAGTAACTAACATGTAAGATGAATGTGACAGAATTTCTATCAGGTCTGTAGCGTTTTCTCCCTCTACTCAATATTAAGTGATCTATAACACTAGAAATTAAGGCAATTGAAGGTAAACTAAGCAAATAGAGAAAGGGGAGTGTATGTTTTAATTTTTTTAAAAAATATTTGAGCATTTGTCCATGTCTTTTGCTTCCAGAAGTGACAAATATTTATAGATTTGTAATTCAGACAATTATTTGAAAAATGAATTAAGAGTAAAATACTTTTTGGTTAAAGTGTATTTATAATTTCACCAGTTTCCTATAAGCGTTTAAACTATTTGATTGCTTACATTTTGGAGGAAGAAGAGAAAGAGAAAAGGGCTGCAGAATGACGGAAGTTGGTTCAGAGTCTGACTTAATAAATGTGATGATCAAATATGAGGATTTTTGGAAATAGAGATAAGCGATGCTAGCCCGAAGGCTGAACTTAATGTCAAAGAGGATGTTCATGCAAAGTAAAACAGTGTATCTAGTAAACTAAAGAAATATCATCTTTGGAGAGAAATATCTCTAAAGATTTTATGCCACTTTTAACAGACAACAACAAAAAAGCCCTAGCTGTACCTCAGGATATGATCAGTCTTTTTGAACTGAATTTGTTCAGTGCTTTTTTGTTCTTCAGTGCTGTCTGCAAGCACTCCTTGTCTCAGTCATAAGGCTCAGAGTTTGGCAGTTTTATTTCTTTGTTATATTTTCATCATGTGAGATAAAAAGTCATGGATGAGTGATGTAATGGAAACAAATGTTACCTGTGTCTAAGCAAGAGGAAAAAAGCCCTCAGCTGCACTGAATTTGTGCTCTTATTCTTTCATAAAATTGTTTGAAATTTTTTGAAAATGATAGGTGGTTTTTTTCTTTCCTTCTCAGCTCAGCCAAACTGCCTCTCTACCAGAAGTGAAGTTCAGTAACCACCTTAGGAATAGCATTTCTCAGGATAGCTAAGGTTGAGCCTGTTGTGGATATGATACATGCAGACTCTGTAGGAGGAGATGAAGGCTGCATCACTCTCGAGTAGCCCCTGGAGGTTAGCTTAGAGCAGCAGTACAGCTTTGGAGCAAGCTGTCAGCCCTCTGGGCTACAGGGATGTGCTGGTTTTAATAAGTACATTGCACAGGACAGTAGCTATGAGCTAAAGGATATTTTCTCATAAGAAATCTTTTTAAAAATAAAGTTTAATGACTCCAAATCTGCATAATTAATTTCTGAAGAATATTCTGTGTTCAAAATACCAAGCAGTGCTAGAAGCTTTAAATGTGAATAGAGCTTAAATAAAATACATTCTACAGATGTGCAGTTTGGCTCATTTCTTGCTCAGATATTTGATTTTGAGCTTTATTGGGTTTTGTCAGTTGTGAAGGAGTTAGAGATATGAAGATAATTTAATTCTATTCAGCAGTGGCTCGTCAGCTAAATATTTGATTTGATTACTCAGCATATTCATTTTTGTGGGGTTAGAATTGGGAGGATGATAAAAATAATAGCTACTATCAATAAGTATGCATTTTCTAGCTATCACAATTCCATATATATTGCAAGAAATTTCTTTTCAGAATGTGGAGTACAGTAGATTTTGAGGCTATTGTGTATAACTTGTACCTTCATGTCTTGACTTAGTATTTAGTGATGGCTAATACTTTATACATCTCATGTTTTTTCAAGTTTATCTGCTTGTGCTCTTGAACAATTAATTACTGAAAGTTCAGGCTTTTTTTACTTACATACATATTAAGTAAACACATTAAAAGGTTACTCAAAAACTAAAACTGACCATTATGTTATTAATCTATTAAGCTAAATTCACATGTTCATGACCACCAATTGAGTGAACTAATCAGACAGTACTTTAGATGTGACAAAGAGTTCTTTTATTTCTTTTACATGTTTTTCATTATTATGAAATCTTGTAAATCTGGTGTTTGTAGGCATCATTCACTAACTTGCTCATTGAATTTGGGCAGTCATAATAAAAAAGCCTGTAGAATGTCATTGATGAACTGGTCTAAAATGAGACTGCAAGATTGCTTAGCTTTTTATTTCCAAAGAAATGCATGTCTGCCAGAAATTAAGGATAAGGTTCTGGTTGTCCTAAAGTTATTACGAGTGGGAGATTACTTGGACATATATCGTAGTGATGAACAGAGATCAGAGAGACCAGAACATCAAGGGAAAGGAGAAAGGGGAATTAAGAGATCAAAGATTCTAGAGAAACCGGAGGGAGACTTGACTTTGTCTTCTCTGCCAAAAAAGGTGTGGTTTTCGTAGTGAAAAAACTAAGAGTAGCATTAGTTATTTTGCTGTAGAAGACAACAAAAGCTCTGTAGCTTTTACTGTGATGTAGTTGACAAGTTCAGCTGCAGAAGTGAACTGTAACACCTCTCCCTCTTGTCTCCATTTTTAATTAACAGTAAGGTAATTTTTGATGAATGAACAGTGAAAAAAATTACTCTGAGTTTCTGTATTCAAAGAAAACCTAATAATAAAGAGCAGCCTAACTTGAACAAAAATGATGGAGTCTGATTTTCATACTAAGCAACATTTGACACCACAGAAAGGACTCAGAGTATCAGAAAAGCACATAGTAATATCTGGAGAGGATAAAGTGATGGAGGGTTGTGCAATATGAGATAGCAATTTATTTCTTTTTTTGCCACCAATTTGCTTTGTGAATGTTGAAAACTCACTTTTTCTCACTGATAAGTTTTTTTTCTTGTTTCTTAAATAATCACAATAGTCATTCATTAATTCTTCTCTTAATCTTTCATTATTCAAGAAAAGAGCTTACTGAAACCTAAGGTCAGATCTCTTTAATATGGGCTATTTATGATTAGGCAGTGAAAGCCATACCTAAATATTTAAAGTGGTTTGAGATGTTGATTACCCATAACTCCCAAAGGAAATATACACTATATTTATAAGATGCCTAGGGAGACAATGAAATCTGCATATTTTTGGAGGTTTTGAAAGAGTATGTCAGAAAAGTATCTGTCCAAAATCGTTCAGGTACAGTTGATTCTGATCAAAAGTATTATTCCAGGACCATTTTTTCATTATCTTGCATTTCTTGGATTTCAGTCAAAGATGTGGCATTAAATGCCTAAATGCAGTACTCCAGTTTTAAGGACACTTTTTACAAATTAGAGTTTTATATACTTTCGCATATAAAATTAGCTGAGACTTTGAGAGAGCTTGTCTACAATTTCCTCCATCTCATTAGTAGTAGACAAGTCTTTGAAATCTTTGTATAAAGAAGGATCTGTGAGAGCACACTCACGCTCACATCTTAAGTTTCCTTTATCATGGAAGTTTCTGTAGAAGTAATTTGCACAACCTTGAGTCTTTGGATTATAGTAGATCCAGCAAGAGTACAAATTAGTAGAAATTCTCATACCTGAATTACATTGGAAACATTTGCTTCAGTTTGCTGAATTACTTTAGTTTTGTTAAATTTTTATCTACAAATGTGTGCTGGAACCCAACCTATCCACCACCAGGTTCTCATTACTTTCCAGAGAATGTAGTACAAAATTCTCATTTTTAGTACCTGAAAATGATTAAGAGAAAATACTTCCTTACCCTCAAAGTTAAAAGCAAATAATAACACAGCCAAATTGTAATACCTTTATTTTCTAGTCTTCAGGTTAGACCTCGCAATAGTATCCTCTTAAATTCACAGCAAAAGAATAATTTTTTTTTAACAGAGTAAATTTTCCTCGAGGATTATGTGTTTAACAGATGTCTACTGTATACCTTATCTAGGGAGTTGATTCTTTGTTTAGTATAAGTAGCATTGGGATCACAGTAAAAAGCGAAGGCTAGCCTCCTTTGCTGTCTGCAGACTAGATTGCCTTAAGAGACATTGAGACCAGTAGAGAAAAAAGAAATTACACTGATCCAATAGATATACTACTGAGAGGTTTCTATTATATTTTTACCTCAGACATTGTACCACCATTAAATTCACACTTTCAGGCCCTGGGAATCAGGTCAGCATGACAGAGAAGTTTGGCTAAAATGAATCTGCTATATTAGTTTTCGTGAAAATTATTAAGCTCTGCAGGTTCAAGATCAGTGCTATTTTTCAAGCAGTCATTGTTTCAAAGCTAGGCAAATAAATCCTAATATTAGACAGAAAATGATAGGGAGCCAGACAAAGATGAAATTGAGTAGCAGAGTAAACAAACTACCTGAATACATGATCTCAAGTAGAAAACAACACAAAAAGTCATTTATTTGGCACAGTTAAAAAATCAGCTGGCAGGCAAATACTCTTTTTTAAAGTATTTTAAGTAGACTGCGCATCAAATAAGCATAATTATAATCAAAATTCTTACAACGTTCACAAAAATTCCTAAAGGCAATCAGCTTCACTCAAATTAGTAACTTGGATAAATCACCATTAATTAGCTAATATAAGCTAGCAGGTGGTTTTGAGCCCAGAGAGATTCCCTGGTTATTTAAATTATGTATACTACACTACACCAAAGATTGAGTAAGTGAAAGGGGAACAACAGGCACAAGTCTATTAAAAAAAAACAACAAACAAAACAAAACAACACCACCACCACCCTACCAAAAACTGTTTAGGAATGATGCTCAGCTAAATTCTTCTCCAACTCCCACATCCTACCCAAAGGAATACAAGGCAGCTTTGACCCTCAGGTCAGATAATATAAGTGAGGAATGTTCTACGTAATTCCTATTTCAACACTGAAATACATTCAGGAAACAAAATCTGCATTGAAAGCTTGCTTGAATAGGTCTGTTCTAAAGATAGCTGTGATTACTGGAGGATGGACACAGCAGTGACTACATTTTATAAAAAATGTATCATTGAAGCCACAAAGATAGCCTTCTCAGCATGTCTATTAGTCACAAAAACAGAAGGGTGATTCTCTTTTGGGAGCTTGATGTAGACACTTCCTATAAATAAATAAAATTTAAATGACATGATTTTAAGAGAATAATGTCCAGTCTTCTGTGACCAATACTGTCATGCTCAGCTGTGGACAGTAACTGTTACAAGCCAAACTGAACAGATTTACAGCAGAACAAAATTAGAACTTTTTAAAATACTGGTACCAACAACTTCATGACATCTAGAAATTCTTTGAAAAACCTGACCCAAATCTGCAGGCAAATCTGTTGTCTTGTAACAATTTCTATTTGCATGGTATGTTACTCTAAAAATCCTAGAGATTGTCATAAATTACTGCCACCCATAAGACTTACGCTTGATGATCATGCGAAATCAAGGCTCAACTATTTTACAGTCTTTGATTGAAGCTAAAGACGTTGTGTGGAAAGAAACAGCAAGATCAATACAAGTATTTGTCCCTGTGATGGCATCTCTGAAGGTCTGGACTGTGTTGCAGTAACAATACTCTAAAGAATTAAAAATCCTGCCAGGTTTTACTGAATGATGTGCAGGTCTGGTCATAATATTTAATCCCTATGCATGCTCTTGGATCATCCATGCTTTTCACAGTAATCAAGTCTGTGTAATGCTCTGTTTACAAAGAACTAAGATTGCATATTGCATTTTACTACTGCCTCTGTGTCTGGCAGACTTATTGCTGGCATATACTTTGTGATTGGTGATGTATTTTGATGAACTTGTTTTCATACATTTCTACAGATTTCTTTTTTTTTTTAAAGATACATATATTATAAACATCTTGTCCAAGAATCGTTTAGCATTTCCATTCTAACACAAGTTTCTATAAACTGAGTCTGTTCGATGCCAGAAAGAGTAGCATAGGAAGTTTTTTTCATTGCCATACTGTAACCTCACAGAAGAGGACCATAAATACATAGTGATTGAAAGCACTAAGATAAGTGCACATTGTCAACTTTCCAGCAGTTGACAGAGACTCTGCTGAAAGACGATACAGACCAGAGCTTTATTCATTTTCTTGTGAACTTCTTAACCCATCACCTGCCACAATTGCTTTAGGTCACTCTGCAACGACTGAGGGAGCCTGAGCAAGAGCCAGTGTGTGTGTGTGTGTGTGTGTGTATGAAGGCCTAGACAGCACAGGAGTTGCCAAATTCAAGGGCAATTTTTCCTCACTTTTAAAAGGTTTTGTCAACCTTTGCCCTAGCCTTTCACTCTTCCACTGAAAAAAGAATTAGGGCATAAGCAATTATTTCAGAATGTATCTTCAGTCAAATGCAAAATATGTAAAAATTCTAACAACTATAATTCAATAGGCAAAATTAATTCCACGTGTACACAGAAGGAATATCACTAGTTTTTAAAAAATATGTCCTGCATTGTATTTTAAACTACCTTAAGAATTCTTTTGTTCTGGGCACAGTATAGAAATATACAGCTGTTCGGGGAAAAAAATGCAGACTTGTTGCTCAACACATGCAACAGTGCACTTTGATATCTTTTTTTGGACTTTGTAATAATGCTGTGACTACCACTGTTCACAAATATTTTATTTATAAAAACTATCCTCCCACAGGGCTGCTGCAGATGATCTGCAAGCTGAAGACTAGCTTGTAAACTCCACTCACTCTAGGAAATGGTGCTCAAGTTTTTAAGTATCTGCTTGGGTTGGGATTTTTAGTAACTAGTAGTGTGCTCCTAATTTCAGTATGTAGAGCAAGAGATCTAGCTTGGATAAAGTGTTGAGATAATAGTTTAATGTTCAGTCTTTCTATGACAGTGCTGTTATTCTCTGTTGTTGGTAAAAACAGTAGAAAAAACAGTAGAAAAAACAGAGTGCCTTTACATTAGCAAGCCAGGTAGAATTAATGTTATTTTTGCAAGTAAAAATAGTCATTCAATATCTTGGAAATATCAGTGCTCATAAGTCATCGTTTGTTAGTAGCTTTTGAATGGAAGCCAAATAGGTTTTAATGCTCAGAAAAATGTCAGGTTTCATAGAATGAGTTTTAATGGCCAAAACCACAAAATTTAGAGAGTGATGAAAACCCTGGGATAGTGTTTATCACAGGTAAGTTAAGTCTGATTTCATACAGCAAACAATTGAGGAGTTCTGAGGTAGATTTTTTTATGTTCACTCTTCTCTAATCTCCACGATTAGAGATCATGCTTTTCTAATAGTAACATGATATACTGAAAAAATTACTATAGTAAGCCAGATCAAAGGCCCGTCTAGTCTGATACCTATCTAGCAGTAGCTAATGGATGAGGAAAAAATATAATAGGAAATTTGGAAGCAATACAGAATCTGGGATTTCATCCACATCCTCATCAACCTGCAAGTTAAGGACTTTCTGAAGAAGAAGTTGAAAGTATACCCCACTAAATTTAATAGACTTTTCTATACTTGTCCATGAACCTGTCCAGTGTATTTCTAACTATTGCATAACATTGACAGCCAAGACATCTCACTGAATTTCACAGCTAAAAAATAGCTTCCTTGAATCTGTCCTTAGCCTATTGTTTTGCAGTTTCAGCTGTTGCCCCTCAACTTTTGCTCCATGAGAAATAGTTATTTCCCATTCAGATTCTTCATGGTGCCCGTGAAAATATGTACGTCTCTTTATATTCCACCATCAGTCATCTTTCTATCAAGATGAAGCTTGCAATATCCCCATTATTTTTCACATGGGCATTAATTTGCATTTATCAACACTGAATTTTATCTGATACTTTATTGCCCAGTTACAAAATCTTTTTGAAGTTCTTTAAAGTTTTTATTTTTATCACCCTCGTAATTTTGTATCAGCACTAGATTCTGTCACTTGGCTGTTTGCTGACATTTTGTGTTCTTTTTTTATGTTTAACTGTACAAATTCTGCCTTAGATCCCTGTTGAATTCACTACTGATGCATCTTCATAGTCAAAATTAATTCATCTGGTCTTACCTTTCTTTACTGCCTTTAAATAGTTATTAATGCAGAGAAGATATCTGAAGCATTCTGGGAATCTAATCAACCAGGTAATATTCATCCAGATCCTCATTCATTCCTCAAAAGCACAATAATCTCATGAAACCTCTACAAAAGTTATCTTGATTTCTTTTCCTCATTACAACATTTTAATTCACTTATCTATTGCTATATCCTTTATTAGAGTTGTAGCTAATTTGCCTAATATGGAAGTCAGATTTTTACTGGTCTCCCCTCCCATGGAACAGTCTCGGTTTTAATTAATGTCTTGTTTAATTAATGTTTAGCATTAAATACTGCTAAACCTCAATACCTCAATTATTGTGGTATTGAGGCTGATTTAAGCAATGCCTATGTATGTGTCCTTCAAACACAAACACTTGCTCCTCTTGAGCACGCACCACTTTCTCGCGTGATTCATTTCTCAGTTTTTGCTAATCCTTTTCTACTGGCATTTCAATTTGAGACTGTTCCTCTCACTCTTACCTAGAAAATAAAGATGCTAATGTAGATCTCTGCTGAAGGTCTTCCTTGCAAGTATGTGTTTTTTTCACTATTTTATTGTAAAGACACAAAAAGAAATAGGAAAATAATCCAATCTGTGAAGATCTGGTACCTGAAATCTGCATGCCGTTATTTTTCTGCAAGCTTCATAAAATAAAGCAATGGACTGAGTTGTGTTTTTACGTCTGCACCCTGCATCTTCCAGCTTTTATGTTTTAGAAAATTGTCTTCGGTATCTTAGTACCATGAAAGTTAACATTAGAGTTCAGTTCAAAAAGGGGTAGTCGTTAGCTATTTGTAGGCGCAGTGATGGTGTCAATTCGATGTTCCTGGGTTGTAACAGTGAGCAGGTTTCTGTGTCAGCGGCAAATGAGCAGGGTGCAGAATGATTGACAAACAGCTTCATTCTCCTGTGCTATCCAAGAGAATTTCTGACAGGCATGTCAAAGTACAGAAGCCCTGATTCTGCTTTTAATTAAGAGCTATATGTTAGAGACATCTGTACCTTCCCTCTTGCATGTTGAAAAGTCCAGGGGAAGCTTCCCCAGTAATCAGTGGCAGAATACTACCTTATGTGGTAACTAGACTTTTAGTGACTTACTGTTTCTCCGCTGTATTGTCTTATTCATTAGTTGTTTGGAAAAAATTGCTGTATTACTCATGACCATTTCCACTCTTCCTTACTTCATAATTCTTTTTTAAATTTATGCTGTCTTCATGGTTTTCTTCCATCATTTCTCCATCATTTTCCATAGTTCTTTGTGGTCTGTTTTAGGACTATTGAGGATCTAGTTAGTGTGTTTTTCATTTCTCCACAACCAACATCTTTTTTTTTTAATAAAACATCTTTAGAAGTGGGGTTCAACCATAATCTTAGTATAGGCGGGGAGAGATAGAACACAAATATTTCAATATTTGAATTCCCTTGGTGCCTTGAGTGCAAGGTAGAAACCTTGAACTAACACTTTACAAAAAATATCTAGCTGTACATGTTTCCTTAGAATCACCATGTTTCAGTTGCCATTAATGGAAGAATCTAGTTCAGGTTATTAAAATTACAATTGTTAACTACCAGTCCCCCCAGTGGTTAATGAAGAGATTTGTGAAGTTTTATGAACTCAGGATTCAGTCCAGACCTGAACTACTAATTTGGCAGTGATGCAGCTCACACTGCATTGTTTGTTTAACCTTGGCTTTGGTGAATAGATATTTCCTTAGCACATGTATTATATACAAAATAATTAAGTAGCATTGGCTTAATAAATTTAGTTGTTCATAAGCAGATTCAGAACTCTTCAAAATGAATCTTTCACATTTCATAATTCAAGCTTCTCTACTAAAATTACTTTTAAAATGCCAGTAGCTGTAGTTTTTGTTTATTTGTAAATCCTCTGTGTGTGTGTGCATGTTATTAAACTTCAGAATAAGTTATAATAAAATACTCTGTTTTGTTACGGCATTATTTAAAAGCTCCCAGGGAACTGAGTTGTAAATATTGCTCTCTGTGACACGTTTTTCCTATAAAATAGGAAAACCAATTTCATACTAAACTTGCCTTTTCATATAATTATTAATTGTGAAGCTCTCTTACCATTACAAACAATAATCTGATGTGTATTTGAGAAGTCTACTATTCTAATGTAGGTGAATTTACTTAGACATCTCTAAATTAACACTGTCCTGGAAGACCACAGAATGATTCCCCTTTCTGAATTTCACTTAGATGTTTAGAAAAAGGAATAGTAAATAGTGAACAAAATTCAGAAGTTATTTAGATCGTGTGCACATCAAAATGAGACTTTCAGTTGTACACCAAATGAAAGTCTCTTGGTCTGCGCAAGTCACTCACATGTTGCTGGCATTTGGTACTGTCTGGTCTGATCTTTCCTATTCATGGCTGTACTCAGGTGCCACAAAGAACTAAACAGAGTTCAATGTTATGGAACTTTGCAACAAAGAGGGCTGGTGCTGCAATTGTGTTATTCCAGAAGTGTCCACTTTAGGGAGAGATTCAAACTGTGTTAAAGTCTCACTCTTGACTTACGGTGGACTCCACACATCTTGTTGAGGTGAGAGAGCAATTTTTGGTAGTGTCAAATGGTAACAAGTGGTCCAAAGGAAAAGAATTTCTGTCTGTCTTCTCTGTGTTGATCAAAAGGAAATCTCACCTCACAAGCCATTTTGGTTCCGTGTCTTGGCTTGAATTTATATTATACCAAATCTCTAAGAGTAGCTTCTAATTAGAAATTCCTTTTAGTAAGTCTTTGAATATGCTGTTTTATGCCAACATAAGAAGAGGTTTTGGGGAGAATAGTACTTGGCTACAAATTATGTCTACAGGATGGAGTTCTTTAGTGCCAGGCAAAAATAGAAGAGAATATGCCTTTTCTGAAGTGGTATTGCTTATATTATCTGCACTCAGGAAGGAGTAAAACAGAATTAAATACCAATTATAATGGTATAATTAATGTACACATCAGTAAAGTGCACAAATTGTACATAGATTTGGATTAGTATTAGAAAACTAATGATTGTGAAAGTTATTTTATTTGCATATTAAGCAATTGCATTAATGAGGAATACTACTGTTAAAACAAATATGTAGTTAAAGTTCTTAACCAGAAGTAGAACACAGAACACACAAGAACTAACAATGACTTTGATGTCTATTCTTTCAAGTACACAAACTTGCAGATAAGTTCAAAATATTTAATTACTATTAAAACTGAAGTGAGTGACTAGAAAGGGCATCTAGTGAAAATGTACATTGCATCTTACCTTAAAGGAAGAAATATTGTGCTGATGAAAGCAACCTATAGAGAATGTGAAATAACAGCCAAGTGCTGGCATTTTAGGAATGTCTGTTCATAGATGTGCAAGTTTTATTTCACATTGTCCTCACCTTTCTCAATAAGAATGACTGATAGCTTCACTTTGTGATTTCCCAGCTTTTAAGAGTCTATTTTTATTTATTTTTTATGACCAACCTTACACTTGTTAAATGTAATTTTTGCTTTATGTAACATAAAAAAGAACACATCTGTGGTATGCTGTCCCATGAATTAACAAGAATGACTGGACATAAGACAAGAAATCCTTTAAAAACATATGTTCACATTAAATATCTGAGCTATCTCAGTAAAGGAGGTCTTATGGGGTCATTTTTGATGCCGTGCAAGTAAACCATTTCTGCTTTCCTGAAATAGTTTCTTTCAGGTTTATATTGAGCTTGTATAAAGGCACATTACATAAATAAGGGCTTAGTTTGTACATTAGTCCTTTACATCTTGGATTCTTCCTAAATCCTTGTTTTTACCAACTTAATGCTTAAGAGATATTGATTTCTGCTACATGTGTCTATGGTATTTATTTTGATATGTCTGGGATTAAAAACAAAATTAACACGCATAATCAATTTTCTTAGAATTAAAAATGGTGCTTTGGTATGTTTGGTTACATTCTTCTGAAGTAAAAGGAGAATAAAAGAGATGTGATAATAAAGGGATTGATTTATTCAATCACTGGGTATAAAAACATTAGCCCTGGGAAAGAGCCTTCCTCTAAGAGCTTTAGCTGCCCAGTCTCACTTGTGTGGCACAAATTAATTTGCATTTTTAGAGAAATTTCATCTCTTTTGTGAGCTCTAGTGAAACATGAATAAATTGCTTTCTTTTCCTCTTTTTCTGATTTTATAAAGCTGAATCCATTAGGGGCTGAGTCAAACTGTAATGAAAGAAAGGCAACAACTGAGATTATGGAAACCCTGGATTAGATTTCTTAGTAGTCCAAGCCCAGCTGTCATGGCCTACGTGTCAAGTTAGTGCTCTTTGGGGAGGCCCGACAGTACATGTGAATATTTTTTTAACTGCTGTGTTACAACAGGTCTCTAAAACAGGTAGGAATTAAACAGAGAAGCAAAGATTAAGACTTAAATAGAGCCACAGCTCTATAGTTCACTCTAATAGTTCACCAGAGAGCTTTGCAGTCAGGCAAGTAAACCTTTCCGAGACTGTTAGCCCGCTGCCATCTGCCTGACAGGCTTGCATGTGACCCACCGTGCTCCCTTTGTGCATGCTGAGTTTATGCGATCGCTGAAGATGCGTGTAAAGGATACAGCTGTTTGCGTTACTGAGTGCCCTGGCCTGGCACTCTGCTCTAGCCCAGTATGTCAAGTTCACGACAAACCAATGCTCAGCTCAAATAAAGCCTCTGCGAAAGGCTGAGATTTTTGTTTTCTTTCATACTACCAATATTCTTCTTAGCTGCTTCTTAATATAATAGTTACAAGCCAAACAGAACCCAGAAGAAGCCAAAGTACAGTTTCTAGTTTTATGCCTAAGAAATGAATTTGCACACCAGGATCAAACTAGAGCTCTGCTATTGGAAAAAGGGCAGTCTTCAGGATTTGTGCATGCAAAATATTCTTACTGCTGGAACAAGGCTCTGCTTGAAGACTCTTAAACCTCCAAGCAGGAGTGTATTATTCTAATTTATAGCAAAGAATTTCATCTACTATACCTTGTGTGCTTTGTGATGAGACTGGAATATTATTTGATCAGGACATACAGATTCCAGCACAGATTTTAGGATGAAAGCTGCACATCTATTGTTTTTATCAGGAAGGCCTGCTTTCCTATCAAAGCACCAGATATTCATCTGAGTACAGTCTGGTGTTATATTATCAAATTACTAGTACCCAGAGTCTTCTACCTAATGTTTAATGTTAATCCAGCTTCCAAAGAGACGCTCACTTCCTAGGATGATGGCACAGGCAAGGGGTCCCCAGGTCTGTAGCAGTTTCAGCTAGCTGAAATCATCTGAAGTTACACATTCACTGTGTGAATTTGGGGAAATAGTGATATTTTCAAACCAAAGTAAATTTCAAAACAGATTTCCTGGATTGTAAGAACAATTAAAAAAAAAATCTGCCAGAATCCCTCTGAAACTTGTGCCCTGGGGAAAAATTCTTTCCTTATTTCTCAGCTGGTGACTTCATGTGATTTACCACCTTCTTAGGAAGGCTTTTCAAACTGGCAGCAGCTGTAACTGATATGGCCTCTGCCTCCGCTTCAGCTGATGCCGTTTTGAGGGACAAGACTGAGAGTCAAACCTTGCTGTGACAGTCTAACCTATGGCAGCAGAACTGCTTTTCTCCCCTTGCATTGTTGGCAGGGGGCGGGGGGGAAAGTCCAAAAGAAATCAGATCACTCATTGCTGCTCTCCTTCCCTCAGGCCTGTAAGTCCATGCGTTCCTTCAGCCTCATTAAGTCTCTGCCACTCTGTATCCTGCGGTGGTTCTCATCTCAGCCTCGTCACTGCAGTTGATGAGTGGAGTGGCAGGGCAACATCTTTTACTTTATGAAGACATTCATTTGCCTGGTGGATGTTTCTAGGCTCTGCTGTTCCTAGAGCAAAACAGTGTGATTGGTATGGCATAATTCAAAGTGAACTTATAAATACTGAATTCAAATGTTTTCTAAAAATATCTGTTTTGAAGTAATTTGGCAAAGCTGACATATAACCGTGCTGACTTTAGTGAAGCTGGATTGGTTGCATCACTTGAGAATCAGGTCCAGACTAGCCAGAGCATTTATTTTTAAATTCTAGCTTCTACTGGCATGTTCTTTAAAACCTCTGTATTTCTGTAACTTTCTGAAGTAGCTCACAAGTCTTATGCTGACTGCTAATAAAACAGAAAATCCATTTCCATTTTTCAGTGTAATCTTTTTTTCATGTGAATCTATTTCTCATCAAAAGAAGTGGATGACTGGCCTGAAAGCTGGAGTTCTCTACTTATCTGTAAAGACAGGAGAAGACATGTAGTGGTCTTTCAAGTTGTCCCATGTTGTCTGGAAGAACATGGCCATAAATCCAAAAACTAAGAGAGAGAAACCCAATGCTCAGTGTTGCTCTGACCAACAAAAGTATTATTCCCAATGCCTGGTGAAGAGAACTAGGTCTAATCTCACTCTGTTGGTAAAATCAGCAAGGAAAGCTGAGATAAAGAAGCTTCTCCAAGTGTCTTTGGGAGAAGTATTGAAGTATCTCTCATAGCATTATATCCATGTCATCACACCTGAATGCAAGGACCCTGCATAACCTGAACCTCCATTTTCAGCAGCTGCTTTTTGTTGCTTTTTTTTCATAGGGTATAAGTAGGAGCACTTTGCATCAATCCTAGAGGAGGACTTTAGCTGTTACAGAGAATGGTATTATCCCCAGAAAACCTCAGTCACAAGAAAACCGATACTTCCATAAGGGAATCTGTATCTTCTTTTTAAAGAACATAATCTTCCAGATGCTTCCTCCACATCTCCTTAGCCAGAGAGATGCACTCATGCCTAAAATGCACTAGAAGATGTGAAGCTGAAGTCAGATAAGGAGAAAAAAATCTTGCTGGCATCGTTTGTTTTTGTTTTGTGTTTTTTTCTCCTGTAGCAGATGCATTGCTGAATTTTCCCTGCTTCACTGGCCTCAGCTTTTGTACCTAGAAGATACCTTTGGCCTAAGCTCTTGGAAGGCAGTTTCTCAGGCAAAAAAATCTACTTTATAGAGGCCTTAGATGATAAACAGTTTGTGAGCCACCAGGCAGAGCAGTCACTGGAGATGATGCAATAAAGAAGTCTCAACCATGAAGTACTCTTACATATAATTACAGAAGAGTAGGTAAGCCTTTAGAGGCCAGAAAACAGCAAGCCAGACCAGAACATAAAGAATGACATCTGCAGAACAAGAAGCTCTCAACAAAATTACATAGAGCACTATGTCAATATGCAGAGATAAAAGCAAAAAGAACTAAAATCAGAGATACTTCTAATCAGAGCAGTCTGATACTGTATTTGAACCTCAGTATGCTCGTGGCATATAATTAAGCAAGAGGAAGTATTTAAGTAATCTGAGCTTTCCAGCTTTCCCTCCCTTTGGGATACCTTTGAGGGACCTGAATGTCAGAGAAAGGGGTGCTGAGTACTCTCTAACAGCCACATCCTTTGAAGGCACATCAAGTTGCATGTTCAGAAATAAATATCACACACTACCAGTGATTTAAATACTGAGCTCCTCTGTTCAGTGACATATTTTGCTCAATGGGTAGAAGATGGTGTTTACAAAATGCAATTATGAACTGTCCTGTTATTCTATCTAGGAGTTTTTAATTGGGCCTCTATAACAAGAGCTTAATTGACAATGCAGTATGTATGTATTAGTAAAGAATAAGATAGGAGGTTTTATGTGTAGTCACACAAGAAGGTTGCATAGTAAGTGCATAAAGTAGGTTCTCAAACAGAGTATTTAGAAGTTTTACAGGACAAGGACTGTAGTAATTTGGGGAACACAGCAAGAATATTTCAGTGTATTGACTTGGGCATGAGTTGGTCTTAGAATCATCGCCATACCTGAAATCTGTGTTTTCACATCTACTATACTGTAATTATTTACTGAGCACTTGATATATCTTGCTTTGCTTTGAAATGAATGTAGTAATGATAATTCTGCACACAGATTAAGAACAAATATGCTGCTTCAGTTATTAATGTTGTCTGAAACATCAGTAAAAGCATTACTGCTTCTTTGCCCTTGGTAATGAGATTAGATTTCATCCATAACTCTAAAGATGTGTGTTAAAAACTTCTGTGAATATCTCATTGATATACACATTTTTGTAAAAGCCTTTAGGAATATCTTTTAAAATGCTGGCAAAAGTTCTCCAGGACTATAAAATACCACTTCTGTGAGCAAGGTAAGGATTTCCTTTCATAAGGATTTCTAAGTAGCTTTGGGGCTCAATCTTTAGTGGTGGCTCATGGTACTAAGCAGAGTTAGAGGTAGTGGAAGGGGTTTTGTATCATTTGTGTGTTCTTTCCTCACCAGCTCCTCAGGGTAGACAAGGGTGAGTTTGGCTTTTACCACACAGCCCTTCTTTGCTCAGAATTTTACTTTTTCAGGAAGTTCCCCTTGGGCTTTCGGAGAGGGTAGGTAGGTTCCAGTTCTGAGCTTTATTCTGCATATAGGTGGGGGATGAAGGAAAAGAAACCTTTCTGTGGGCCTTCTGGGAATTCTCCTTTCCAGTGCAGAAACCTCGATTAACCAGCTGGGCAGTAGCTCAGCCTGCTTTGTGTTGCTGGAAAACTTTGCCTTAGACTGAGAAAGTTCAAGAAACCAAATCTGAAATGTTATTTCCTTAATTTATCCCTACCTTGAGTTGGAGTAGAGCCAGAGATGAGATGCTGTATTGAAATTTCAAACTAACAGTTCAGATTTCCTGTAAAATTTGTTGGCAGTAAAGGTAAAGCTATAAAATAAAAACTGACTGCCATTTTGTTTTGTTTTCTTCATGTTTGAAGAATTCTTGAAGACGGTGAAACATTTTTTTGATGTAGCTCTAACATCCAGGTACGCAAAAGACACGGTGTCATATTCTGGCCTTGAGAAAATCCCTTTTTTCTACACACAGTCAACAATCTGATCTGATAGAGCTGTTATTTAAAGTTCACCAAATGGTTTGTGCAAAAGATGACACTATACTATATTGTCACAGACTTGTGTATAATTTTCATAATGAATGGAACTGAAAAATGTAAGATCAAGAGACATTTCTGTTGTTATACAAGTGACTGACACACGCCCAAACTGTGTGAGAGTGGAAGAATAACTTGTCTGAGAACTGCTGAATATGAATAACTAAACAATGGAAGTTATTAGGCATATTTCCATTAGGTTTTCTCATTCAAACCAGAAAAACCTTGCACTTCCCTTACAGTGCCATAGTCTAAGCAGGCTCTTTAAAGGCATGTAAAATAAATTCTGCTTCTCATTCATAAACTTGCACATCTGTGAAGCCTTTATTCAGAGAAATCTACCTGTTCAATTGCTTGCTGTAGTTCATTAAAGGCTCCCATTTGTACTCATAAAGACTCATTCATTGCCTTGAATAATATATACAGTATACTGAAAAGAGAACCAACTCTTGCTTTTACAATCTAAAGTAAACAACTTTGTCTAATAAAAGAAGCACTGTCTCATTTCTAACTAGGCCATAAGCCCTAAGGGCCTTGCCTGCGTGCGTGGATTTTATTTATTTATTTATTTTCGCCAAATTGTCCGACAGGGATCGGAAAGCTAAGTGAACTGAGCTGACTGGATTGTTTCTCCTTTTCTGCCTGCTCGGAAAGACTGAAGCAAGCATGGGCACAATTGCACTGAAGCAAATACTCATCCATAAACTTATCCTAAAATGCAAATGGATCATGCCCTATCCTTTTCTCAGTCCCACCTTCTAACCCTTCTAATCTTGAAAGTTCATCTGCTTTATATGTGGCTCTTACAAATGCCCATGATTAATAACTACTGTGATTCATTAGCCTGTGTTGTTGGTATTGTTTCCCCAATGGGAGCATTTGCTATCTAGGGATAGTCCATGATTACTCTGCCTTGTGGAACAGTAAGATGCTTTCAATCTAATGCACTGTCCATGTTTTAGCATAAAATAATATTAAGGCATCCACATAATGGAACCATCTGAAGATCCATTTTATTAAGCACTGGAAAGAAATGTGTGTGTTTGTATGTGCAAGGGAAACATAATCAGCAAATCTTTTTCACCAGAAACATAATTTCAGTAAGTGTTTTGCATAAAGGTGGAGCTATTTTGAGGTACAGTTCTTTGAATCTGAGGTTGGAAAAATACTCTATAGCCAATATCTTACCTGGTACAATTAACTTACTCAAATTATATTCGGCCTATACAAAATAGAAAAAATAGGAAATAGAAGTAGGTTAATTGTATTTATTCCAATTTGTGGGTATTTATTTAAACTGTAATCTGCCTTCAAGTACAAAGCTGTAGTGCTCTTTAAAGATTACTGTTTCAAGTTACTTCCTATACCTTAACAGATCATGTAACCTTTTTACATTATATGATCAACTTTTTGACAGTGCAGGGCCAGCTCAGCTAATGGAATAATAGCCTGCAGGGTCCAGCTAAATGATATACGAATATAATCAACCTTTGTGATGACTATTCAAAGTAATCCCTTTAGCTTTCAACTGCAACATATATTTTAACCAGGCAAAGCCATATGAAGAAAATCTCTGCAGACTGCACTGATACAATATGGCCTTCATATCCCCACCATGTGTTTGCTGCTCAGAGTGAGTTTTAAATTTAAGGTAATGGCTACTGTATATTCATATGAGCATAGAACAATACCTTTGATTTGTTGGAGAAATGTAACATTAGCTACCAAGGGCCCTATTCAGTAAACTTTGACACAACCCTTATATATGGTTTACTGCTTATTCTAAATGGAATACGCCTGATAAAAATGCTTTGCATGCCCAAATAGTACAAATTCATTAATCTTTATATTCATAAAACCTCCAAGTACAACTGCCTCCGTTTCAAGTGAACCTAGTCGGGATACATGGCTAAACATGTAGGCCCAATCTGCTTTTAAAAAAGCATTGCATCAATTTTCATTTATCAAGACATCAATAAATAGGAAGGTCTTCTACAAGTGTGGGACATGCATATTGTTTGCAGTCGTATTATTTGCAGTTGTATTTTTATTCCTGTTTCATTGCATCATTCTACAGATTATATAACTGAAAACAGCTGCATGACCTTTAAAAATGCAAGTAATATTTAAATTATAATAGTGGGTTATATCTCATCAGCTGCATTATGCCAACGTGATAATCTAGCATGCCCTGTCAAATCATGGGGAGGGTGTACAGAATATGGTGAGATAGTCTTGCTTTCTCTCTCTGCCTTTTGTGAAAAAAATGCAGTATTGGCTAATACCAAGTCTGGATACATATAATTTACTCTATCAAAGGAAAACAGATGTAATGAAAACACTGCATTGCCTTATATTACTGCTTTTGTACAAACAGTATAGTAAGAATTCCTTCACACTAAGAGCAGTTGCAAATGTGGTCTTGTTTGCATATGTGTAATACATGTCGAAATAAAACAGCACTGTTGCTGTCTTTTCTTTGAGGTGTTTTATTACAGTTTTTTATGCCACTTAAGCAATTTAGCTATAATGAAAATGTAGGAGAGGCTATGGACTTTTCTCCTGTTTGCCATGTCACTTCTTGAGCTTGCAGAAAATCATCCTCAGCATCCTGCAGCAGGGAGTTCCAAGGATGAGTTGGCAATGCACAAATAACCCCTTCCTTTGTCTCCAAACCCACCACCTGCTACTTTCAGTATGTCCTACTTCATTCTTTTATTGAAAGAGGCAGTGAAAAATGGTTTCTGGGTCCCTTTCTGCATGCTACGCTTATTCTTACTTTTCTTGTCCTTTCCTCAAAATATTGTATGTCTTTTTTTTTTTTCAAAGTGGTTTCAGCTTCCCCAGACAATAGTCCTCTTATGATTCTTCATCAGTTCATGGAGCTTTTCAGTGGCATTCTTGTTTAATAAAATCCACCAGCCTCTAAGCAATGCAAAACTTGGATTTGAATGCTTTCCCATCACATGGGCATGCAAGCTCAGGATCATGGGTGTTGCCTGTTTCATTTTCAAAAGATTTATAAACTTTTGAGAGACCAGTGCCTAAAATTCCTGTCATCTCTGGAGTTAGTGATCATTTTAGCTTCAGTCTTTGTAGGTGTGGCTTTCATTCTTTTGTATGACTTTTCACTAATCGTACTGTGTGAAGTACTAGCAGCCCTGCTTAACTTTCTTTCAGGAATATAATTCAGTAATTGGATTTTTACAAGTGTAACTATCTTTACATAGACACATGTAAACAGCAAGAACAGAGATGCCAGTTCTTGCTGCACTGAAAATTTGACCAGGCAATTTTAATTATATTTTATCAACAGCAGTGATAATATGTCAGGAACATCCTATTATGATTAATTGCATTTACATACTATTAATACATATTAATGTTTATCTCTCTATTTTCCACAACACAATAAGATAGAAGGAGAATGCTTGATGGTGTGATCTGTGGTGGTATATATGTATTATCATTATGAATATGAGATGCTCTTATTGTTGCCAAATAGCACAGGCCAAACAAATGCCAAGAAAATATTTATGGCTCAGTATTCCATCAGTTATCCTTGATATGGTTCATATTTGCTGGAAGGGTAGAACTGTTAATCAGACAATAATAGCTTGGTGTCCAAGTGTGAAGGCAAAAGGTCAAAAGGTGCATGAGAAAAGCAATTTATGCTATAATTCTCCATTTGTCATATGCACATCTCCACTGCTTTTTGCATGTGTCAGTGTATGTAAGATACATTGCTGTCAGAGACACACTTCTATGTGTTATTTACTTACAAATACATATGTTAATCTACACATCTAGTCACATTTTGGGCTGGAGTCACCCACCTGTATTGCCCCACTTGTTCAACATTGGGCTTCCACTGGAAAAAGAAATAATGCTGCACTGGTTTAAAGCTGGGGTGGGGTGATCTAGCTGCATGAGGCTCTCAGCTGCTTCACGATGTTTGAGTTCCTAAACCAAACTGAGAAGTTATAGAGTGTGCAGTCATGAGCACAGCCCCTTGTATTCAATTAGGTTTTATTAGATTGTTTTTAGACATGATCTGCTAGTGAAGGACTTTCCATTGATGTGCTTTAGGCCTAGTTTCAGAAAATGTTACCTGGAATAACTACATTGTTAAATACAGAGTAAACCACTAATGCCTTCATACAAAACGAGACTTCATCTGATAATTTATGCTATTTCTTAGACATTATTCATAGTTTTACTTATCCTATTCTTACTTGCATACAACTATGAAAGAAGTCCTAGCAAGCAATTATACTTAGTAAAAGCCTACGATATGATGAAATACAAATTTTGTTTTCTAGTTGTCCAGTAGTTTACCTCAAACATTGCACCAGCAGAGAGGCTGCTTGGAACATTATTTTTCAACTCCATATATTTAAACTGCAATGTAATTTTTTTGGACATGAATTAAATTAGAATGTTATATAAGCACCATTGGTATTGCTGTGACTGAAAGACAGAGCTCGGTTTGAGGCATCACAGTGCAAAGAGGTAGTGACAAACTGAGGAGGATCCAGCCAAGGATTATACAGAGGTCAGAAAACATGAGCTCCTTTCAAATACTGAGGACATTGTGTTTGTTTAGCCTCAAAAAAAAAGTTAAAGGAAGAAAAATATCCTCTCAAGCTATAAATAATTATAAAAAAAGGATATTGTGTCTCTTTACTCTTCATGTCTATCAAAGGTAGAACAGGGGAAAAAAACAGCTTAATTTGCAATATTTGTCTTAAGAATTAGGGAAGAAACTGAGCTATAGGACTGTGAAGCACTGGAACAGAGAGCTTAGGGATGTCATGAAATGGCCTTCATCAGAGGCCTTTGAGAATAGATTTGACAAATAGATGTCAGGGATGCACTAGATACACGTGCACTTTCTTCATTTGAGGAGGTAAACCAGATCAGTAGTTTCCAAAATAGGCAACAATCCCCTAGGGATGGCGTGGTTGTAACTAGGCAGAGTACATTGCTGGGGAGCCACTGGCATTAGAGCAGAAAGTGCAGTGAGGAGGTGGGAATTTGGCGTGGAAATGGAAGGAACAAGGCTGAGTGTCACAGATCATAGGAGCAAAGGGAGCGTGTGGCTGCCAAAAGCTGTGCAGTTAAGCCATTGCCTCCCAGCCACCTGCTCTTGTGATCATGTCCCGCTAGGAGGACCCTGCTGAGAAGTGACAGCCCTGCTTATCCAACCTCCTCACCTTGCTTGTGTTTTCTGTGCTGCTCACTCCTTCCTCTGGATACTCTTCTTACTGTCTGCTGTATTTCAGTGCTGTCTTTGCCATCATCTTCTCCCAGATGCATCTTCCTTGTTGGCTCTCCAGCTGGACCTATCCTGCAAAACCAGCCTATTTGTGAACTACCACACAGGAGTGCAAGAAATACTAGAAATCCCTGACAGTTCTGTATTTCTAGGATTATACATTATGTAACTCACCTCTGTGTTGTCTTAGATTTACTGCTCTTGTGACTTTTACCGTGTTTTTCAAATAAACATTCTAGGCTCTTTTGCTATTAATAAGAATATTTTTAGTCTAAAGAACTAACACACTTCTTTTCTTTTAATAACAGAACTTGATAAAGAAACAAGTGCTTCAAAGCCCCTGTGAGCCTCTTCCAAAGACACCAGTTCTAGATCCTTCCTGGTACAGTATTTGCTCTTAATCGGTAGTCTTTATATTAATATGCTGATTTTTGCAAAATATCATCAGTATCAAAATTTAACCTGTTTTTGACAAGCAATTACACATCATCTCTGTTTTACCTTGTCCAAATAACAATATTTTTCCTGCTTTTAAAGGAACACATTCACACTCCCTTTAGATTTTTTACTTGTTTTCCCAGTTTTAGAATTTAATTTATTTTGATCATGTAATTGCTTTTAATTTACAGAAATAAGCCTTTGAGACAGAAACAAATATATTAACCAGATGCTAAAGCCAAATATAAAATATATACATATCAAAGTGTATATATAAACTTACAACATTTACTATTTGTTATTTGCTGTTTTTCATTATAGAGAATGCCTGCTTACTTATAGAGAAGCTGATAGATGTATAATGATTACAGGAAGATCCTTGAAGAGTCATGCAACAAAGTAGGAATTTCATCATTTAAATGGGAGCACAATGTTGCAATATAAATATCTGAGAGCTCTAATTCTTTAATGACTGAAGTGTGGCTTCAAAATGCATTACATGTTTTTACCAAAAATAACTGGTGTCATTGAAATAAATAAAAAGAGTAGTATAGAATAGAAAGTCTCTGCTTTGTGCCCCTAATGTTTACTGTCTTCCAAGGTGTCAAGACCCTCCTGCTAAGAAATTAAACATCCATTATGCCTACTGAATGGGAATCCAAGATACTTCATACCTTGTCAGATCAGATTCTAAATCTGTCTGGAGAGTTTTCTTTAAATCACAGATTATTGTCTCTTTCAGAAAAAATTAAACTACAAGCTTGATGCCTTACTCATAGGGCTATCAGTGACTTTAGCACCTGTGCTTAACAGTTCAGTTCAACTGTAACTTAAATAGAATAGAATCAGCCTAGGTGAGACACTACAGTGCAATTTTGATCTAATCTATAACCCAGGTTGGACCCAAAACAGAACTAAGTTTGTTTAAAATCTAGTTGAGCACACTTATGAAACTGTTGAATGCCTAAACAATCAAAGCATTTGAAATACTGTTGACTGTCTCAAGTGCAACATCAATCTATAGGCACAGCCAAAACAACTATATTTAACAATGGAAGTGCACCTGGTAGAATATCTGTATGTCACATTTTCAAAATTGAATCTGAAATTGCCCTTTTAACAAAGCCCAAGTTCATTCACACAATCAGGTAAACTAAAATTCTGCCTAGATTCTTTTTGATAAATAATCTGAAGCACTGATTTTGGAGTGTGTGTGGAGAATTGTCTCCATTTTGAGCTGATTAAATTCTTGACAGTGGGTTCCCCACACAACCCCCAGCAGTCTGACTCCTGTGGTATTCCCAGTCCTCAGAGGGTATTTTCCAGCTACCATAACTGCTGGCTAGAAGAAGTGTCAGAAGATAGAAGATGGTGGTTATACCTTTGCAAAAAATATGTACAAGCAGGATTTGGAACCTCTGAATTTTATTTAGGAAAATTGATGTAAGCTTTTCTAATTTCATTTATTAGAAAACATGTTATTTCAAACTACATAAACAAAGCTTTATTAATTCCAGTAATCGACCATTCCTTTCTTTAAATGGACGTTTCCAGATTCAGAGTTTGAAGCAAGGACCGTTTGATCTGTAATCAGTTTTTATGACAGTCTTTGAGCAAGCAATAGCTTTTGTCACAGTAATAACTCAATTCACTGGTTTTCTTCAGCACTGCAATTTGAGTAACTGGTGCACATGTGACAATATATATTCTCCCTGTTAAGGCATGGTAAAAATGTATCATTAACTAGCTCTTAGTAAACCGTTTTTGATTGAGATGCTGCATACATGCAATGAAAATACAAACATCTCAATAATTTCATTCTTTTACTTAGAGGTCTTCATTGTCTGAACACCAAGCTTGTTACAACAATGTTCATATAGAACATTTTTACGAGACTGACAAGTTGTATAGGAATGTTTCTACTTATAATTATGCACACAGATAAGCAGACAAACCTCTTTACTGAATGTTAAAGAGAGGTAAATGAAGAGAGGTAAAAGAGAGAGATAAAGAGAGGTTTTTATAAAAACAAGGAAAGGAAACAGGACCGTGAATTAAATATAAACAATAACCACATCCAGTTTACCACTTATATTTTAATGCTATTGATATGAAATAAAAAAAATTATTAAAACAGCACAACTTTGCAAATAAGATCTGAAAATCATACTAATCTGCAAACTCTTTTAATCTTGATAAGTGTAGCAGGACTGCTTGTAAGAGGTTGCTATTTTTAGATATTTGTAATTTCTTTTGTCAGAAATTGAGTATTTGAATTTATCCTTTGCAATAAAGTCTATAAAATAACATAAACCAAGCAGACTTTCCAAAAAATACAATTATCAATTTTTAGAGGGCAAGTTTCTAAATTCTCATGGGTTTCGAACCTCATGTATGTTTAGGCAGCAACTGAATATTCTCTGTATGTGTTCCAAAAGTTATTACCCAGTTAGCATCCATGATCATCACTATTTTTTGCCAATCTGCATTCCTCACTAAGCAATCACTTTTGTATGCGTGTGAAAAAATGGTCACAAATTAATCCTCTAGAGCATTAGCTCTACCATCCTTTTTAATCCTGGTACTTTTCAGTCATAAAACTTTTAATAAAAATAAGAGGACTTTCATCATCTTATAATAATGGAAATGCAAAGTGTGTTCTTTAGAGGAAGCTTCAGGAGAAAATTATGTTTACTGAGCTAAATGTACCTGCCTCCCATCTCAGTAACGATTTGTCTGACGAGTAACTGTCTGCCTGGCAGACTGGAGGTGTTGTTCTGCTCCTTGCAGACTTTTTCAGCAGCAATACGAAGGTTCTGCTTTCTCCTTCGAATTAATGGGGCAACAGGGTTAGGCAGAATCTTGTTCCACACATTATACTTTGGATAGGATCCTGGAATAAAACAGCTGTTAGAAGCAGTCAGAGCTCCATGGGTAATGGGCAGGCTTTGGTGTAATGCCACACATGATCCAGCTGAAAGCACAGCACTCGCTGGTATTTGGCTGCAGTATCAACTCAGTGTTACTTCAGAAGAAAAATCACCACTTACTAAATTACTAGTGCTTCTTCCGACATCACTTTTCTTCAATGATCTCTTGCCAGACATAGTCCTGCTTGTAAGATTTGCTGAGATGAGAGCTCAAATTAGTATAATGTAACTGTTGTGCTTCGTTTCTTCATGGGAGAGATGTTCTGATTTCTTTATGGAGCTTCCCATACAGAATGGAATCATTCTTCGCTCTGCCTGGTACATTATCATTGCAATCCTTCCTCCAAGTTTTTCCAGAAAGCCTCTAATCCCCTGACCCTTAAGACTTTGCAATCAGAAAGGAGGACTCATGGGAGAGTATGAATTACAGTTGCAAGTTTTTCTGTGCTCTCAGAAATTACAGGCATAGTTGACTTTAATGAAGTCAGGAAAGCGGGTAAATCCATTTAGCCAATAATGCCAGTTGTCTGTTTCAACACAAAGACTTGTCAAACATACTATAGCAGATTAATCTCTGAATAGTTCTGAAGTATAATATTGATGTCTCGAAAATATTTGTCTTGTGAGTGCCTAAGGTATGTAAGACTGGCAATTAAGACTGCTTTTGAATAGGAATTTAGTAGGTTTCACTGTGGATGTATCAGATGGTATTGACTAGCAATTTCTAGCAGAGGGGAGGTTTTACCTCAGAAAAGATTTTGTTTATAATTATGAAAAGTATGTTTTCTGAGCATTAATAGGGTATATCTTGTTAATTATAATGATATATAAGGTATTTCACCATTTACCTGTGAAGCCATTTAGAAAATTAATGTCTGAGTCACAGAAAGGTCATTGCCATTCTGGAAGAAATCCATTCATCCCTAAATAGGCCATCCGAATATAGACTAAGAAATACGCTATATATAATTACCTAGAAATGAATGAAATAAATAAGATTGATGATAGTATTACTAAAGCCACACTTTAGTTTCCTGTTAGGAAAAACGTAGAATGTAACTGGAAGAAACAATAATATACATGTAGAAACGCAAGAATTAGGTTAAAGTCTGAAGTAGTTGTTACACATGAGGTGAGAACTCAACAGCTTTCAGAAGTGGTGTACATCAAGGACTTTGTCCTGAGACTCAGTCAGGTATTTCTGAAGACAGCTCCTACAAAAAAGAGAATGAGGATGATTTTTTTTCTCAAAACTATGTCTTGTTTGACAGCATAACTTCATAGTACCTCTGTACCTCTGTACTGCCACACTTATGCCTACAAGTAGATAGAATGTATGTGCTGCCTTTGAAGATAAACAAATAAACATGTTAATGAACATTTCCATATGTGAGTCTTCTTTTGACACAGGCATATTGCTGAAGAGTGGCGCTGAGCATGAAGGAGCTCAGCAGCTATGATGGTAAAGCATATTGCCAGGAGTTTGACCTTCAGAGATAAACTTCTCTTTCTACAGATTTAACATTTAGAGTTTAAGTTTAACAGAATGGCTGTTGGTCAAGAGAGCTCTCAAGCTCATTTAGCAGAGGAGGAGAAAGAGAAAAGAGTGTGAGTGTGCCTTTAATTGAAAGCCTGTTATATAATCTTAGCTCATCTGTGGGATGGACAAAATGAGTCCCAGTTCTTACTCACCTTCTGCAATGCTGCCTTAGAGGAATTAATTTCAATAGGTGAGAAAGCAATTTAGTAACTGAAATCCCCATCCCTGTCCCTGCTGAATTAGTAGGTTTGTTTCACCGAGGTTGACATCGAAGTTACCTGTTTGTTGCATTACCGAATGAAAGGCAGACAACTTTGCAACAAGAGCAGCTTTCAAGCACAGCTAACCTGGGTGAGATGGAAGTGCTGGCAATGGCCCAACCTGAAGTGCCTGGGAGCTGAGGGTGTGCAGCCCCAGAAGAATTGCTCAGGTCTTTGTAAGGTCACCGAGAGGGCAGGAAAAGTCCCAACTTGTCCTAGCAGCTACCCGTTCTCCAGATCAGTTCTGTAGCTTGGCCATGTGCAGTACGGTAGGTAGGCAGAAAACCAGTGGAGAGCAGATTTTCAGCAGCACATGGAAGACCCCAGGGGTTGGGAACTTCAGCGTCCTAGGAGGAGTGTCTGAGAGCAGCAGTAGCTCCTGGCTCCCTCTCAGCTCTGAACCTGGCTAGGACTGAGGTCTCCTACCCCAGACAGGCATGAGAGGTAAGCCTTGTCTCTGGGAGATAGCTTCCTTCAACACCAGTTTTTGTAACTGGCACATTTAACCTCCGATTTGGGAAATACATTCAGAGGTACATCAGCTTTGAAAGGTTGCTACCTCCTACACTGAGCTATTCTGGGCTATTCTGGGCTACACTGAGCTATTCTGAGCTATTCAGTATTATTCAATATATTCTTCAATGACTT
>NW_010157310.1:0-5953 GCF_000695765.1 Mesitornis unicolor
TTTTCCTCATCCCTGGTCACTATGGTTCCCCTCACATCTACTAGAAGGGGAAGACTCTCCTTTTCATTGATTTGAAAACAGTTATAGCGGCTTCTTAACCTGTTGTCCTGCATAACATCTAGAAATCAACAAATAAATAATTTTTCTCGGTGTAGTTTAATTGCTATAGCAACCATTAGGCTATTAAAATTTAGAGACAAGGGAAATAGCTTTAGGAAAGTCGAATGGCAATTAATCAATAGATGGACCCTCGGTGCCTTCTTACAGAGAATACAGCTCAAAACCTTATTTGACAACCTACAAATCTTCACTAAGCCACAGGAGGCAGTTGTTTGACTTTAAAAGTGCTGTACAACTACGACTTACAAACCAATTACTGTTGATACTACTCAGCTGGGAGTCAGTGTTTTTTAAAGCTTACGTTTGCTCTGTCATTTGTGGTTTAAGCTGTGTAGTCATCCACAGAAGTTATCATTTAGCTTGATTCCTCTACCCTTGTTTCACCATTAGCTTGTGTGATGCTTAAAAAGGGAATGATCTGCATCAGTGTGAAAGGTTTTGTTCTTCCATTTACTAGTATTTATACTAATAGTTGCATCAACATCATGTTCAGCACTTTGAATTTTTAGGAATTTCATCATGCAAACTACAAAGATTTAAACCCAAAGGAAATAGTTGACAGCTTTACACAAAACTTTTAACTGTCCTGACTACACAGCAATTAGATTGTGGCAAAATATATATGGATATCAGAAGGTTTAAGTGTATTTTACTACAGCACCAAGCAGCATGACTGCTGCCCATAAAAGCAGGGTAGTACACACAGATTTTTGGTGCAGCCCATTTTAAAATAATTGTGTTTAAAATTTAACCTTGACATGATATCAAATTCTTCATCTCTTAAGATGCTGCCACTAATGAATAAACAAAAGGAAAATTTAAATTCATTTTAGTGAAAATGGCAGAAAATTTGTGAACAAATGGCAGAATGCTGGAGCTCTACTACTGTGAAGCATTGACACAATGTGGCGATTTCTTTCCTTTCTTGTGGTGTAAGAAGTTGTTTGAGCCACCTCAAATGATAAAGAATTTTATCTAGTTACCTATGTCAATTGACACATAAGCTTCTGAAAGCGTGAGACATTAATATCATTACATGATTCTTCACCAGTCAGTGTAGGCAAACCTCCCTTTTCTCCACCAGTCCAAGGAAGATGGAAGGCAACCACCAAGGTTTAGTAAAAAGAGAACAAAGTCTTTACTACTGAGAATTTAGGAGTGTTGCAAAAACAAGTTTAATTCATTGCAAGATAGTCTTGGCTCATGTATGATTTTGTACTCAGAGCAACTGCTAACCACAGCAGTACATTGCAGAACCTGGTAAAAAGCACTGACAGAGAAATGGATGATACAATTTTCAAACTGTAATGTCAGATACTTACCTGTCTTGCTTGCACGAGTAAATTCTGACAACAGTGAGACTACTCACAAGCCCAACTTGAAACCCAAACTGACTACAAAAACTTTTATTTAGAAGAGAGCTGAATAGCTACTTGTCTACTTTCCATATAACGCATGTTTCAAATGCTCGCCCTCAGATGTATAACTAACATATTTACATTAAGTGGAGAGCACAAAGATACCCTTAACAGGAAAAGAAAACCTACTTGACCACGGAAGTAGTTACCCATTCTGTTGCCCAGAAGCATTTCCCTTGCAAAGTGTTTCCAGTTTTGACTTTAGCTGTATCTCAATGCCTTGTCACTAATTCTAAAGAGAATTAGCTTGTTAGGAATTTTTAAAATCCTGTTTTAATTGAAATTTTAACATTCTAAATTGTTTTACAATTTCATTGTAAAATAGTGCATCCAAAGTGCCAGAGAAGAATGAATATTCTGTATTATGAAGTTGTAGCAAAACTCCAAACTTGAACTAAAGTATTATTACAGGACACAACTTGGAGTAACTCCCAACCAGGTGCTGCCATGTTACACAGAATTGTACTTGGCTGATTTAAGTTATCTTACTGTGACATTAGCACAATGTAGTAACGGTGCAGTCTGCTGTTAAACACAGCAACACGTGAAATCAAATTTTTGCTAGAGGAGTTAGACACAATTCCTTTACAACAACTGAATGGAAAGTCAAACAGACTTGATGCACAAACGCAATACAAACAGAATGGAGAAGTATCTTGACCCAAACTTCTGAAAATGGAGCTAAATTACTTACCTTAAAGTCTAAGAAGTCTGTTGAAGAAAGAACAATGCCCATATTCTCAGTGTGTTCATTACAGAAGAATCCCTTTGTTAAGAAGACACGGGCACTATTTTGTTTCACGGGCTCATGAAGAAAGGAGTTACTTGTGCTGTCCTTTTTATCATCAAATGCTATTTCCAGAGCCACACTGTTACTATGAAGTGGCTTCATTAATAAATGAGGAAGTGACACATTCTATCTCCATTAGAAACATATGGGGAAAAAGAATGTTTGCTATATGGGAAAAAGGAGAAAAATCAGTGAGGAAGCAAGTACTTAAGCTTCCTGGGTATCAGCAAAAAAGGCAAAGCTTGAATTGGTTGTAAAAACATTGTATTTATAATTCTGAACATGTGTTCATGCATTTTACAACTATTCAACAACATAATTTTTAAATTTTACTCTAATTGCAGAATTTCTACTAGAAGCTGGAAAGATAATTTTTAAGTTTTTGGTGCAGTATGATGAGATTAGTAAAAGTATTACATCTACATTTTAATTCCTTGCTGATTCTTGACCACATTGTTGGAGCCATTAGCAATATGATGTACTTATAATTGTTGGGTCATATCTTGAAGTGTGCTGGAGTGGCAGCTTAACAGGTGGCATGGTGGAAGGCGTGTATTGATTAAAAAATGCTTCAAGATTATTTCCTCAATTCTCTTTTTGGGACATTTACCTCCGTTGATGTCTCACACTCAGTTCCAGGAATTAACAGCTATTGCGACAGGCTTTCATCCCTGGGTCAACTGCAAAGTCAAACTGGAAAAATGCATCTTTGCAACGTGCAAGGGCGGCTGATATTGGCTACTGTACAAGTAGTCCCACCTCTAACAGTCTCTCTTCTGTTGTGAATTCCTTTCCTTTCTCTTTTCCAAACCCAGTTTCTTCTCATGTCTAACTGGGAACACATCACAGTCATAGCTTTAGTCTCTTAAATAAAATCATATCTGTTTCCCCAAGATCACCAAACATTGCAAAAAGTAAACTGCACTGAATTGCAAAGGAAATTATAATGAAAAGGTGACCTGGTTAAAAACTCTGTAACTTTCTTTGTGAGGTTTACAGCACCTGACAAGGTTAAAGACAAAAAGGAAAGAAAACTTTGTACTTCACTTTTCACGATGACATTAAATGATTGATTTATAAATCCTTAGGACTATTTGCAACTTGCCAAGTCATCTCTGTTTTGCTGGTACATGTTACAAATAACAATACTGACAGCTGCCATTTAAGGCACAGTTTTGATTCTAGGATGAAGATTTAACCATTCTTTGAATCACATAGGCATTATGTTCTCGGGTCTCTGAGCAGCCTTTTTGGATATACTACTATGTAAGGTCAATTGGTGGAAGACAGAAGTGACAAAGTTTAGATTATGGTAATAAAAGTGGAAGAGACTCAGCTAGCACATTTCAACCTGTTAGCCTCTCTTCCAGTTTTAAGTTGCTCCTGAAGGTGATATTAACCCAAGACATTTCATGCTGAAACACATGAAAGACTATTATACCTCAGCAGAAGACAACTAAGAATAGCCTAATGTGATTCCCTGTGCTTTTCTACCTAACCATGATTCAGGACTACAAAAATACATTTTCTTTAGAGTATGTAAGAAGCATAAAATAAAACCTATGTTTTGAAAAGTGAAGTAAGGTTTTTGTTTATTTTAACTAAATTTTCACCTTCCATCTACTGATTAAAAGCCAAGATCAACAAACAAGTAATGGTACGTTCAACAAAAATTTAGGTATCTACTGCAGGCTTAACATGACACGTTAAGAGCATGCCTGCAGCTACACAATTTCTTATTTATTCTAGATTACAATATTCACTACTGGATTTAAGAGTGGATCTTTCATGTATAGACAAGTTCCAAAACATCCTCATTGTTTTCATCTTCAGTATAAAAATATAACATGCACATACATAAAACAAGAACTCTCTAGGTAAAGACGCCTGCCATATGTAAAAATAAAAAATAATTTTAAAAAAAATTGAAAAATTTTGTATTAATTAAAAAAGAGATGCTATGCATGTAGTAATGTCAACTATTTAACAAACTGTTGTTCATTCTATGCTATTCTAACAGGTGGATCCAGAAAATAGTTGCATTTATTTAATCAATGTTTTATGTGCTTCTCAGACCTAAACTGCCACTGAACAAACTTGTTACTATAACCCAGAAATGTCTAATTCTGCTCCAAATAAGATTATTTTTAAAATACAAAGGCAAATGATTACAGAATTATGGTTATGACTCATGAGCTGGTTCAACAAATTAAAATTTGCCAAAAACAATACATTTGTTTCCTAAGATTGCTAAGAGCCACGTTTCAACTTTATGTTACACTGCAATTCACAAAAAAATACTACGCACGAAATCAGAGGTTAACTGCAGCATACAAGCACATTTACAGAAGTCACCTAATTTTACTATTACTATTTGTGTTAATGTGTACACCTTAACAAAAGTCCTTAAATAATCTTCAAACATTACAAAACTGGATTTACAAATCTTTATTTTATTTCCAAGTTACTTCATTCTAAAAATGCTGAAACAAAAAAATACCATCTCCTAGAGGAGTTTACAATAAAAGGCTAACAGTCTGGCATGGAAGAAGTAAATATACAAAAACCTGTTTTAACAGTCACAAATCAGTTGCTGGTGATTAAAGAACACTGTTCTTCAAAGCTAGTAAACACTTCCACATAGCCAGAAATGTAAGTTTTCCTACCACTCTTTTCTGTCCCATACAATAAAAATATCCAATGCAATAAAGTAGGATAAAAGGGTGGACATGTGATCAAATAAAACTATTATCTATGGTTTTGATTACTGTTTATCTTGTGTAAATGTAAAGATTTTGTCGCAGTTTTCGACAAGATGGAGTTATTTGACCTTTAAAAGTGTTAGCTGAAATACCTCCCTTTTTTACCAGTGTATGTTGTTTGTTCACTGCTGTACTGTTGTTTTATGTCTGTAACAGAAACTGGCTCTAGGCCAGCCCATGGGTCCTCAAGCATTGAAGGTCTGTAATAGTTTTCCACATCATTAGACACTCTTTTCTCTCTGCCATGCGCTGTACCAAATGGCGTAGATGTCCTGGGTGATCCCTTTGGAAGAAAACCATCAGGTAAAGAAACATTTAATAGACTAATTCAAACTAAAAAAAACAACCAAACAGTTTCCTTCTATTACAGCAGAGCTTTTAAGCTGATTATTAATGATAATCACTACTCCTCACCTGCATCTTCCTCAGAAAATATTAACTTTACTACGTTTTTGAGTGATCATTTACCAGGATAAGAAAAAAACCAATAAAACAGTCTTCTCCAAAATACTTGTTTACATGACTCTGGTACATAACTACAGAAAAGCTCCTCATGCTATTTTTTATAAGCTGCCTAAGTCACCAACACACCTAACTCAAAAAGCTGAACAGAACACGGAGTTAGAGGCTGAGAATGAGTTGATAATGTTTACAAGAGTAGAAGTCAGATATTAAGTACTTAAGAGATTGAACACAGCATTGTGTAACAGCATTAGCTACCCAAAGAACTTACTGGGAAAAACATGTACTGTACTAATGTTCTGTGAATTTTAAGAACAGATTACTTTTTTGGATGTACAATCTGGATGGTAATCAATGATTAAGTAGATATTGCATAATCACAGAATCACAGAACGTTAGGG